>NC_085100.1:3816567-3949067 GCF_963422355.1 Corticium candelabrum
TGAATACAATACCGAGTTCGCATCATTTCACTCTCAGCAATGCCAACATTGTCAATGCTGTTTGTCTGAGACTTGGTAAAGCCATTCCATGCTTGCAATCTTTGGATTGTGGTCAACCAATAGATGATGTCGAAGGATACCACGCCATGACGTGTAAGTGGGGCGGTGGCCCAATCAGACGACATGAAAATGTACTCGACTGCTTCTATGACAGGTCCAAATCTTTTGGATTTCATTTCCGGAAAGGGTTGACGGCGCAATTCGAGAATAAGCAACGTCCGGATATTGCCATATACAACTATAGAGATGGAGAAAAGCTGCTTGTAGACGTAAGCATTACTCACCCCTTGGCAAAACGGTCAATCAGTTCCAGTTGTAGTAAACCTGGTTTGGCTGAAGCTGAAAAGGAGAGGGAGAAAGATCGCAAATACCTAGTAGTGTCAACAAATCTTGGATACTTGTTTCGTCCCATTGCCTTGGAGGTATACGGTCGCTGGGGAAACAAAACGGAGGAGACACTAGAAGAACTATCAAAGTCGTGTCTTTTTTGTTAACACTTAAAACCCAACGAGTTAAAGATGAATTGGAGAAGGAGATTAGCTGTCTGTCTTCAAAAGGCCAACTCATCAATCATCCAAAACAAGGTGTCTGCCATCGTTGAAGAGAGTGTCAATAACAGTAATCCCGCTTTTACCATTTCCGCAAGATACTTTGCTAGTGACTTTACGTAAGTAGTTGTATCGTATTTTGTGGATTTTAGGGTGTAGTTATGTAGTATAGTTGCCTGTTTTACATGTTTTATTGCATGTTATTCTAGTATTATTCTATGCTGACCGAGCTTACTAAATTAGCTGTACTAACATTTGTGATTACCTTTTCTGAGTTGAAATAAAAGTGAGTGAGAGAGAGACAAGAGAGAGAGAGAGAGAGAGAGAGAGAGAGAGAGAGAGAGAAAGGGAGAGGGAGAGAGAGAGAGAGAGAGAGAGAGAGAGAGAGAGAGAGAGAGAAAGGGAGAGGGAGAGAGAGAGGGAGAGAAAGAAAGAGGGAGGGAGGGAGGGAAGGATGGAGGAAGGGAGGGAGGGAGGTCTTACCAGAACAGTCGATGTTTGCGAAAAAGTATTGTTTTGTCTCAATAAAACTATACGTGAAACCGTTGAGCATAATTACATTCACGTTTCGCATTATTTTTTTCGTTACAATATCAAACAATTCTAGAGGCGCTAGGAAAGTAATCTATGGTCGCGTGAAACAAAAGCAGTCGCTAATTGTCTAGAATGTGGAACAGGACAGTAGAGGCTAGGATGTGGCTTTAGAGTATCAGTACTAGGCTTCTCGTTTTGAAGATTGTACAGTACAACGTCTTCCACAGTCGCGGTATGTACGTCAAACTTTAGTGTTTCATGGAATGAGTAGTACGTTATGAATTGTCTTTACACCAACTCTTGGTCAACTAGCTTGGGTTCAAATCAGAATGTACTGGACCATCTTCATCTAGAGATTTACAAACATAGAGCGTTCGAGTTGCTGCTTGCAAGTGTTACTTCGTACGGGAATTCATCGAATAATCACGTGACTTGCAATCGCACTAGATCAAGTCACGTGCCGCCACAAATTCAATCACGTTGCGAATACGCCCATCGTCGACGATGGGTTTGTTGCTTGAAGCCGTGGCCACACTGTCTCTACTGCTCACAGCCAATGCTGTATGTTGCGTCAAAAGCAACTACGAGATATCAGGTTCTGGATTACAAGCTCAATTGTTAGGGCAAACACCTCACCTCTACACACTGGACAACTACATGATCGCTTTCGACGTTAAAACTCTACGTGGAGTAGTCAATGTCACGTTGACCGATCAAATAAGTCATACCAAGTCGTTACAAACGATTTACTACGAAGAAGCAAAGGTATGCGTGGGCCGGTAGAGTTCTGTAGAATCGTTACAAATGTTGGTTTGTAGTCAATTGATTATTTAAACAAGTGGTGCAAAATTAAAGGCGTAAAGTACTATGAGATATTTATATCTTTGCTAGGCGGTTAGCTTTCCACTTTTCAAACGCGTGGTTCGTTACTAATTTTTATTCTATTTAATTAATTAATCTCAACTTGTTGGAGATCATGCTTGCAGTCCTAAAACATCTTGGACATGCTACGTGTAAGCTATGAGAGAGTAAAGACGTAAACCTGGCACTGCCAGCAGTTCCCAGAGGTCGCAAACCATATAGGATAATTTTCTCATCGTATTGATGCGCGACATTAATATTAACTAAAGACTGAAATTTAGATGATCTTGTCTCGCCATTCTCTCTCTGTGAAAGACATCTTTCTCCAACTTAATAGCTTGTGTAATACGATTTCTTAGAATTAGCTATCGCTGTGTATGTAATTATTGGATTTCTGGTAGACCTATAGTTTCTTTGTGTTGAATCAATTTTTCATATCTGACGTCACATGTTCAATTTTATTTATAAGCCCCTACTTGTGAGACCCACGTGACGCCCTTGTCTTTGGCGAATCTAGAGACTTTTGTGCCCGGAAGTATAGTGTACAGAGAAGGCCTCTGAAGTATTTGAGCATGCGCAAACAGTCATCTATAAAACATTGTATAATACATTTAGCAGCGCTTGATATATAATGTAATCGTGTTTTAAAGGTTCAGTAATTACTAATTAATAAGGTTAATAAATTTTTTGACGTTTTGTCTCGTGACGTCACATTGCCAGTAGACTAAAGAGTGCGCCTACTCTTACAGAAACTCAGGATCCGCCACTGGAAAATTTAGTCTGTTTGTTTAGGGAGTAAGGAAGCAATACGCCGTTCTTGATAACAAGGTATGCTATACAACGGCAATAACTGGACCCGGCCTTACAACATGTTTGCCAGGTGAGTCCATGACGTACTTTATATCAGTAGATGACGTCAAAATTTTTTATTAATATTGGTATTGATTTAGCCGACGCTAAAGTTGTGACCAATTTTACAATTGGTGGCCAACTCAACTGCTCGGCTGTTCTCATCAAGGAAACGGGCGATGCTAATTCGTACAACTACTCGATTATGAGTGCCATGATTTTATCTGACAAGTGTGTTCCACTGATTGCTGCCAATCTTTTCAAAGGAGAGAACATCAGTGATGGGACACAGTCTGACATCGAAGTGGCTAATCTTTTATTATATTATAAATCCGAGCCCTTGCTAAGTGAAAGTATTGTAACACCACCCAAAATCTGCTCAAAAGCAGACAGTTTGGATGCATCTCGTATTCCCAGAGATAATCTTATTTTCTTTCGTCTGGTAAATATAAATGTTGTCTAATTGCATGATATTGAAATAAAAGTGTTTCTGTATTTGTAGCTAGAAGGAGTTGAGTCATTTGATGTGTTTACTATTCTCGGTCGTCTTCTTGAGCTGTCTTTGCCAAACGCATGAGAAGAAGCTTGATTGAGCCGTAGAGAGTCTTTTTGTTTTCTTGCTGCTTTCATTGAATTGTCAATTGGAATAAGATGTTTACTTTGCAGTTTCGGGTTTGTGTCTTTGATTGTTTTTGTAGTATTGTTTTTTGTCTCAATAAAACTATACGTGAAACCGTTGAGCGTAATTACATCCACGTTTCGCATTATTTTTTCGTTAAATTTCAAACAATTTTGGACGCGAACTAAAAGAAGACGCTAATTAATGTACAAATAATTTTTAATTGTAATTAAACAGCTTATAATAAAATAAATTGACTAATTAACTAATTAATTAATTTTTGAAAACTGTGTTTCTTCTTTGCTTTCCCGACCTCTTGGTCAAAGGCCGCGCCTTAACCACAAAATGGCGGCGAAGTTGAAGCGGCGCAAGCGACGAAGAAGTTCTTCTCGAAACTCCGATAGTGACGAAATTCGTCTAGACGACATTGAAAAGGATGGAATTGATGAAAAACTGGACGACATCGCGGCCAAAACCAATCTCACTGCAATCAATGTGAAGAGCATCTTGCACGTAATTACACCCAACGCTTCGATTTCTAGTCTGCTGTTGAATCAGTTTTATGTTGTTAGCATATTTTAAAAGACAAAAGAGTGTTGAGAATGGCTCTGAACGCTGCCAGAAGCGACAAGAAGGAAGATGGCGAGGACAACCAATCAGACAGGGATGACAAACTGGAATATGTAATAGGCTGGTGGTATTATCTCGTGGTTTTAGTGACCTTTTTACTTACTTATTTTTTTAGCCTCCCAAACTGACGAGGTCACGTTTAAGACGGAAGGTGGGAACTCCTCACCAGACTCCAGTCAAACAGGTATAATCATGAGTGAAAAATGTCATTTATTTTACATTGTACTAAATGGTCCATTATAGTGTACTGGCTGTGAATTATCAACATATAATTGATTTATGAATTTAGAAACGTTTGTTTAATGAATTGTCTTGTGACTCAATGCAATACCTAGACCATTGTCTATCTATTGTTGTGAATATGCAGGGTGTTGCCAGTCATAATCTTTCTCCTACCAAACTTGAGGTAATTTAGCTTTTTTGATGCTAATGCTTTCTTGCTAATTTTTTTATAATTTAGTCTGATCTGTATGAGCTGTTGAACAGAACTTTGTCTGACTCATCTGACGAAGACATAGAGTACAAACCAGACAACACAGAGAATGCTGCCTCGGATGTGAGATGTTACAGAATAGATGATAATGTGATGCGATGAAAAACTGTTTTGCTGCTAGAGGGAAAGTGAGGCATCTGGATTTGCAAATGAGAGTGGAGATGAGGATGTGGTATCTGTTAAATCAGAGTTAATAGATAGACCGCACGACTGTCTGAATACAACTGATGGTGCAAAGACTAGTGATAAAACAGAGCCAATAACATCTACTTTCCAAACAAAGGAAGAAGTTGATGTTTTGCCTTTAATCTCGCCTTCATTTGCTGTACAGGAGCCGTTGCAAGGCAATCATCTTGCAACTATGCAAATGGTACATCATGCACTCATACAAAGAGTTGTGTAATAATGTTATGTGGATTTTATATATTTGTTATGTCACATGCATTGAGTGGCTGGAGTATTTATTGTAGTAAATTGACATAGATGCTGTTTGGTGTAGCAGTGCATTTACAGTACAAGCATGCTTCTGAAGTGGGCATTATAGTATTACAAACTACTATCTCAAGTCTTATGGCTGACAAAGTCTTTTCTGAATACAAATTGATTGTTTGATGTGCAATTTGAATTATTATTGGTGCAGTTGAATTTTAGGTCATTGCATTGAAGTATAAGTTTTGGAGCAGTGTTAAATGAATTAATTGGGGGGTGGGGTGTGAGTGTTGCATGCACACGGGCGCATACTACTGATAGTTATTAACTTTATCTGTTTGCTGTCCAGACTGGCACTGAAGATGGCAGTTCAATAGATATTTCTCACATTTCTGACACAGACATATTTGCTGCTATTTGTACTGAGCAGTCTTCCCATTCTGATATAACAAGCACAAAAGAACTGGTGCAACAAATTTTGGAATATTTTTACTTACTTGCTATGCTGTTGCTACTGTCCAGGATTTGATTGCAGACCGAACGAGATCTCGTCACCCGCTAACAGAAACTTCTATTGACGATTTGGAAGGTGAATGGGTGCACTTTTTGGAAATGAAGATTCATTCTAGTGATTTATACATTAATGTATTTGGTTTTAGCCAATTTTCTTCCTCCTGATATTCCTCCTGATCTTTATGAATTAATAGAAAATCCAGCTGCTGACGATATTGCCTGGCAACAGTGGCTTACTGACCTGATGAAAACAGACAAAAGTTGTGCATCTTTTTAGTGTGTTTGACTGATCTTTTGCTGAAATTAATTGCGTAGGTGATCAGACTGAAGAAAATGAAGATGATGATCCTGAATATAAAGCTCCACAGGATGTTGCGGAGGAAGAGGAAGAATATCGTACAGATATGGCCGTCAAAGTTTCATGTAAGCTTGACTTGTAGATTTATGGTAGTCATTTGTAATGATGTATTTTGTAGACAAGGAGTTGAGTTATCTTCTCGAAGAGTTTATTGACTCAGTGAGTGTGATAATGGTAGCATGCTGTGATATTAATATATGTTGGAAATATTGTAGTATAATACTGAGATGGGAATAGTTGAGAGTGAGACTGATACAGGCTTGATGCAGGTCTCTGCTGCTTCGGAGAACACAAAGTATGTCAGTTGTGTTTTTTGTGGTGTGTTAAGTCACCATACAAGAACATATGAAGTGAAATGACTGTCATTATATAAGGAAATTGTTTAAACAATTGTTTTGCTGTAACATCGGTGTGCTGTGGTATGGATTCGATTATATTATTTTTAGATAATCTGGTTATGTAATCATTCTATATTGCAAATTTCTAAAATCATTTTATCATGCTTGGAGAGTGTGCCTTTTCTTTGCAGTCAGTTGTTGGAACTAATGGCAAACGCTGGCGTTTCTGTGACTGATCTAGTTGAAGAAATGGATGATGCAGATAAAACTATGACGACAGAACAACTGCATATGATTGCGAGTCAACTTCAACAGGTTTGATGGCCAGACACATTCAATCTAGTGACATTAATTAATCTCTTGTGTTGAATAGCATGTTCAACTCTTGTGTCAGACGTTTCTGTTGAGCAGCTCAGACTCTCATTTTAGTGATCTTAATATTCAGTCTCGAAACATGTTGGTAAGGCTATTTACAATCAATCTCTTGAATATACAGTGATCTATGATTTACTGTATACGTTAGAACTGTAGGATGACTTTAGTATATACTGACTCACTGACAATAAACGTTTTTTGTATTTATCTTACACATTAACTCACTAACCTTTCAGCTATTGTTTATTATTGCCTATAGGCAGTAGTGTTACTATTGAAAACGTTAAAGCTATTTAAACATTCATCTAAGCTGTTCTAGCTTTTTGAGTTACTGTTTGAGGACTTTCTAAATTAATTGAAGTTGTGTATTTGAGTCTATTTACTGATTTTCAATGAATGGATTTTGATAATAACAACACATATTTGCAACAACGCATTAGACATTCTTGTAATCTTTGGATGTTTAATGTTGTTAAATTTACTTGGCATTTGACTGTTGTGCTACAAATAGAATTTATATTTAACTTAGGAAAATTATGTTGCTATGTGTCCTATTTACTCACAGTGTTTGTTTGTTGACAGTTGCAACTACGTAATGATTACAATAGAGCCATGGCAGGTGTGTGGATTGATCAACTGTGTATTCATTGCTATAGTTCAGTATGTTGTTTAGAGGGTAGACTAACGATGTTTGACGTTTCTGGAATATCTGAGGTTGAACAGTTGGTGAATCAGAACAACTCTACAGAAAATGGTGGGAAGAGTCAATTGTTGTGTTTTATGATATCTTGTTTGATGACCTGTTGACTGTCTTTGTGGTTCTAGATGTTATAATGAATTTTTTTGCTGCAAGTGATCGAAGTTGTAAGACTTATTAAATGACATTTTTTGTTCAGTCGATATGATTGTTTATTTGTGGTAGCGCATTCCTTGCCTCCTTGTGCTGTGGTGGCTATTGCTAGTGCTCTGGGTTCCCAGTCTCCTCTCTTTCCATATTTGGAAATGCTGCCACAATCAGGACTTGGTATTGATTGTTTAGCAGACAGATGAAAATCAGAAGATTTGTTTGTAATGATCTGTGTTAGTGAGCAGGCAGGTAGGTACTTTATTCTCGTACCGACTTTACTTGTACACATGCCAGGATTTTTAAAAGCAAACCAGTCTTTGCAAACAACAAATTTATAGATTAACTAATGGAGTTGGCCTTGAATGTCAAAATCAAATAATAGACCATCTAGAGCAAACGTCGATTTAAGAAAAATGAGTTGACGAACAAAATGCAACAAATGGCAATCCAACTGTGAGATGAAGGCGGACACTGATCTCAGAGAGCAGAGAAAGGTGCGTACACAACCTTGACTGACAGCAGACACCAACTGAAGCCACAAGAAGATGATGGGACAAAGAAATGACGACAGGAGACCATCTGCGAGATGAAGGCGGATGCTAAGCTCAGAGAGCGGGAAGAGATGCATGAACAACCTTGACCGACAGCAGACAGCGACATAAGCCACAAGAAGGAAAGTGAAGACAGAGCGCCGACAAAGGAGATGACATTGAAGACACGTGGACACGAAAGAGAAAGAAAGGGGCCCTCGACGGGCAACAATGTTCCTTGGCACTGCTTTCTTGCCCTTCTGACGAACTTCTTCCTGCACAATACAAAGTAAAAGACAACGCTACCAACATCCGGGGACAGCAGGCAGGCAGGCAGGGAGGCAGGCAGGCAGGGAGGCAGGCAGCCAGCAGACAGGCAGACATGAACAGAGGGGGAAAAGTACAAGACAGAGCGATTGGCAGACAGATGGAATGTGATTTATTTAAAGAAGTACAATATACTGACACATACAGAGAAAGGCATAATGTAAGCAGATAGGATGGTGTGTGTGAGAGCACACGCACAGATGGACACATTGACACACAGACACGCACAAGCACACACATACACACAGACACGCACAAGCACACACATACACACATACATGTAACTGGTGCCTGCATCATTAATGCCATCACTCTGTGCACCAATTTTATCACATTTTTGTCGTTTGTGTTTATAGTAATTGCGTCAGAGCAGACAGCTGGAGATCAGAGAGTGAAATTTACGGCTGCAGAAGACAAGTAAGCAAAACCATGTTCTGCTGTGACTTTGTTTTTATTGTCGACAAATTTGTTTGCTTTTTTTTCATAAATTGACAAATTTGTGTACATTTGAATTTTTGTTTAGTTTGATGGCATTGGGCATAGTTCATTACGACAAGAAATGGAACTTGATCCAGTCCAAGTTGTTGCCTTCAAAGACTCTCAAACAGGTAGAAATTATATTTCATTTGTGTCAATGGTGATGGTTATGTGACTGAATGGAACATACCGACTGTGTTGCAATGTGCTACTGTGTCAGTTGTCGGTGTACAGATCATGGTGTAGACAGACTTTGGATTTCTGTAGTGAAATCTAGTGTAGTTTGAAAATGAAAAGTATTTGATTAATGAGACGTAGGCAGGTAGGCAAGAAGATAGGACTGAAGAAAGTAGAGTAGGAAGGAAAGAAGGCAAGAAGAAATGAAGGAAAGGAAGAAAGGAGGAAAGAAGGAAGGATAGAAAGATGGCAACATACTAATCTTACTTGTGTTTTCACTCACGCTACAACATACAGGTTATGATATTAAAGGCAACCATGAGACAATTATGTATTTGTCTGCACTTGCAAGCCTTTGTACACCTTGGCATTATTGTTTACTTGTTCGTGTTAGCTTCAAATTCGATACAAGAATCTGTGTTCTGCAAGGTCGTCTGACAACCCTGTTAAGGTTTGAATCCTTTTTTGATATGTGTCACTTATTTCTGTTAGAAAGTTGTTTGTACAGCGTTGGAAGAGGAAAGGAGAGTTGGCTTTAGTAGGTAGGTGTGTGCCAACTTTGTGGTTGTATGTGGTTATAAGCTTGTTTTGATCAATTTAGTGTAGATTCATTTATTTGTTTGTGCTTGGTCAGTCTACCTGCTGCTGTGCTTGTTTATGCCACTTGAAGCCAGTAGTCTGCTTTCTTGTTATGTCTTTCTATGTGTTCAGTCTTGCATTTATTTATTTATTTATTTATTTATTTATGTATTTATTTATTTATTCAACCTGTACACTTGTCTGCTTGTGCATTATGAGGGTATTACAGTAGGATGTTAGTTATCCGAATGCCAGTTATCTGAAAGCGTCAGTTAAGCGAACGCTGAGTGCCTTGGATGCCTTCTAGAAGTACACGCTATAAACTGTTACACGCATGTCCAACAAGGTAATTGTCAAGTTGAGTAACATTATATGGTAAACTACTTTCTCATTATTACCTTATAGAGTGCAGTCAAGGTTGGGTTTTTTTGAAAAATTATTGTTCAGTATACATGGATTCGATAAATGAGTGTGTATAGCAGCCTCGGAGACCCAGGGACACCTGTTTGTGCACCAGGAGAGTTAACGTCAGTTATTCAAAATATTCAGAGTTATGAACAGGGTCGGGTCCCAAAGTGTTGGATAACTGACATCCTACTGTAATTGAAATTGTACTGGAAATGATGAACTAATTAGAATGAGCAAAGTATCAGAAAATGCATTAGCTGTTGAAGTGATTTTGGTATTGCATTTGTTTTCACTTACTTGTTTATAGAGACACCAGTCTACAGTCCAACATCTCTTGAGAAGGTGGATGCGTTAAGTGGTGTGGAACTTCCCGACTGGCTTATAGTACAACTTTGTCAATGTACTTTACATTGAACGCATCTGACCGATTCATTGTTTTGATAGAGCTACTATCGGAAGCAGATGAACCCTAAGTCTTCTTTATCGGCTGTTGGTAACGAGGAACCCGGAGGAGAAAAAGTGAAGAGGAAAAGGAAATCAAAGAAGTGTGAAGATCGAGATGATACAACTCTCAGTCTGATAGCACCAGCTGTAGCACCGTAAGTAAACAAGAGTCCACTTGCTCATTTCTAGAATTACCGTAAAACCAGAAATTCATACAATGATTTAAATCGTATCAATTGTGTGTTTAAAATGACATTCCATGAATTGAATTCGCACAGTGCAATGGACATGCATATGCACATACCTTCCATTTTGCCTGCCAGTTTCATGTTTGTCTATGTACACTATGAGGGTGCTTGAGTACGACGTTTAATGACTTAGGCATGGACTTTTTTGATTTGGTGTGTTGGATGATGAAGGTTGCATTGCTTTGGCCAAGTTATTGGAGAGCTGAAAGGAATTGCTTCAAGTAGGCGTGGGTAGTTGTGGTACATTCTGGTATACTTGAAGTATCCAGGCTGTCTTGAAATTGCACAAATTATAGCTACATGGCAAATCTGAAGCACTCACTTTGGGCAAATTTTCATAATATACTGCATTAATTTCTGGTTTACAGTATGTTAGCCAGACAGAGTGGTGTAGTGATGCCACTTTGCGTTTAGCCTTGACGATGTTTAGTCAGTGAGATCAAAGGGATTTGGGCATACAGCACTTCTGACATTTGCTAACAAGATACATGTAGTTAATTACTGTGGATTTTTTTACAGATTTGGAGTTGCTGCATCTGTCTCATCATTCAAGGTATTAGCAGCTCGTCCAGCAGTTCTTAACGAACATGATTATGGTATCACGGGCTGTGGAGTTGATGGCAATGTGGGTGGTACTAGAAAAATGGTCGTGCAGTATGTGTATCCAGCAGGACCAGTCAACAATAGTGAAAGTAAAAAGGAAGGGTCTCGTACACTTAATCAGATATTCAGTGAACGATCAATTCTTGTGCTACCTTCTGTATCTGATACCAATTCAAAGCCTCCTCCATTGACTTCAGTAACGATGAATCCACAGGGGACGATGACGACTTCTGCCATTAGAGTGCCTATTTCAAGTACTGGCACTCCACATGTTCCTCGCAAGTCTTATTGTGGTAGTCGTGCTGTGACGCAGAAACTTTTGCAAGAATCTGATCCAAAGGTAGCACAGACATTTGGTTGTGGTGCTGTTTTTAATTGCTGTTTTAGGCATCGGAAAAGGCACAGCAGTTTGCAAAGTGGTATTTATCTCAAGTTCAGGTTTGTGACTTTATAGGTTTGTTGAAGTGTTTGTTTTGATTAATGTTTGTATATTAGGCATTGCTACAAGGACATTCCGACCGATACTCAAAGTTTGTTGAGATTTTGTTGTCTTACAAGTCAGGAAAATTAACAGCAAGAGAGGTAGGAACCTTGGAAGGTTACAATCTGATTGGGGTGCAGATGGATAATGGGCATGTTCATGGAACAATTATGGTTTGGGCCAGCATTTAGTGGATATTGCTGGGAAGGTTATGTTAGGCGACTGGTATTATGTTAAGTTGAGTGGGTTATGGGTGCAGTGTGGCTGCGTGGTATGTAGGTGTTATGGGTTTATATGAGCAAGTTGGACTATGATGGTTTGGTGCTGCTCAGGCGAACGTGCCCTTTGTAAACGTGATAGAGTCAACCTGAGAACCAGCCAGAGTGGGCTGGCATGGTCTGTTTTGATGTAAACAAGCTGACTCAGTGTTGCTCTAGACTGAACGATCGAATATTGACAGGACGTTTGCAGTTGTTAATGTAAACATGGTATAAATGTGTCTTGCTACTGCTATACTATGTGGGTAAAATTAGTTGGGTTGGTTGTAGAGCTGGGTGTATGCCATCTACTCAGACGAAGCTAAGTTGTTGGTTACTGCTAGGATGGTAAGCTTAAACTGCAAGTGCCAGTATGGGACGAGTGCAAAGAGTTATAGGTGAATGAATGGTAGGCAGGTGGGTACTAAGTTTGTATGAAGTAGGTTTGCAGGCGAGGTTTGCAGATTATGGGCAGGATTGTTTGTTGAGGAGGTGGATAAGTATGTTGGGATATGGTTAGTGCTGTGGAGTGAGTTAGTGCACGAGAAGCTGGTTGAATCAATGTAGGGGCATGCAGGTGATGGAAATAGTAGTAGCATGTGGGATATTCTCAGATAGACGATCACTGGGTCAGTAATGAGTAGGTGATGTCTGACCAATGGTTTGATAACTCGAAGACTAGAAGACTAGACTGGGTTGATAGATCTTGGTTAGTTTGTGTCTGTAACTAGGGGTATGAGTAATAGCGTAAGTTGTTTAATGGTTTGAAGTGTCACAACATGATGTTACTGTTGCTTAGTATAGTTTTCCATAGATGTATGAAGGGGTTCAAGAGGTTTTATCTGATTGGCCTGATCTTGTTCGACGTTTTGTTGGATTTCTCGGTCCTGATGAAGCACTCTCAGCAGGCTTAGTAAGATTGACTAAACTTTTGCGTGACTTTGTCGTGTTACTTAGTCTTACCTTGTCTAGGTTGCAGATTCTCTAGACTTTGCTCAAGCACTTAGTTTTCTTCGCAAGTTGGAGGTCAGTCATTGAAAGAATAAGTTCGTATCATGTGTGTACTTAATTAACTTATTCGAGCTGACAGGTTTACTTTCGTAAAGCACCACATCATTTGCAGAAGATTGTGAAGACGTTTCGTCTCTTTCCACATGTAGAAGGCCATGTTGATCAAGTTCGTTAGCAAGCTGCAGGCATAGAAAATGTGTATGATTGATAGGATTGGTGTGCTCGACAGATCTATCAAACAGTACTGCCTCTTTTGAAGCACAGAGAACTGATAGACGATTTCAGTCAATTTTTTAAGCCAAAGTCACTGTTGGAAAGGTTCATCATTGTTTTTACTTTTTGATATGTTGTGTTGAAGGTTGTTGTGTTTTGTTGTATCCAGATTTCCTGAATCATTTGAGGTGATTGAAATGGACAGCGGCAGTGACATTGAGGTACTTTTTGGTATAGGTGCCAGGGTGTGTCATATGACTGTTTTACAATGCTTGTTGTCACGTGATTTCCCTGAGGCTATTGGAACTGTCATGCGAGTGGATGTCTGTTAGATGTTTTCTTGTTTTTGCGACAGGTTGATGAATTTGAAGAGATACGCTTGTCGTCGTCATCTGAAAGGGAGGACACTTTGTCATCATCAGTGATGATAAGATGCAAAATCTGTAGGAAGTTGGTGAAGCGGCAAGCCTTCAGCTGTTCTTCGCATTTGTATCGATCAGGAAATTCTAAGCAGAAAGATGAAGCAGGAAACGGCAAGGCTACTGCCATGAGATACTGCAACTGTAAGGGAAGAAGGCGAAATCAACTAAAAGCAAATCAGAGTGGCATTCGTCAGCCAGCTGTAGTAAGCACGACACATAAGACAATAGAGGCATCATCAAAAGAGAAACTGATTGGTGCCGGTGGGGAAAGGTTCAGTAGTGATCAACTGGATGAGTCAAACTGCATTGAGGGGACTGCTTCTACGTCGGATCAACGTGTTTCCTATACAGGCAATCACCTGGCATCTATTGATCAAGATGGAGGAGCGAGCGATAATCAAACGAACGAGATGGATGTTGAAAAAGATATCACAGCAGGGAGCGATGTAGATTTGGAATTTGTGGTAGAAGATAAATATGTGTTTGTTGGAGATGACACAGAGGGCGACACGAATCTAGAACACTCGATTAGTCCAGAGAGTGTACACGAACCTTTATTCACTGAGTCTGAGACAGACGATTCCATAAAGCCAGGGATAAAGCTAGATGAGCTTCTTGATTGTGAACAGAACAACCAGGGCCAACTAGTTCAGGAACCTGCAGATAATGAGACGGTGGGCAAGGATGGCCACGTTCTGACGTGGACAAAGTATGTGGTATCAGTCTTTTGCTGGTTTGAAGGGGTTGTGTTATTCTATTCTCGCAGAAGTGAAGATCGTATTATTCTCTCGAATTGCCAGCAGTGGGGTCTGTCACATGAAACGTTTGAGTTGGTTGCTCGGCAGATTGAAGGCAAAACCCCTCAACAGGTTATAGTAATCTTGATTGTTAATATATAAATAATAAATTTGGTATTTTTGAAGGTTGAGCTTCGTATTCATCGGTTGCTAGAACTGTTTCAAAGTTCATCTTCTCAGTAATTGTCGGTACAGATAGAAATATGTAATTTATAGAAAAATTATAAATACATTTATTTAATGAACGACACATGACCGAGCCATTGTGTATACATTTTCAAAACATTTCTTGCTTCTGTGCAAATTTTCTTTCATTGTGTGCAGCTGAGGTGCTTTAGTGTGAGCTAAATTGGTATATATTATATTTTAGGTGTTAATATAGGTAGGATCATGTTAATAGCTATGACTTAGAGAGTTGTGGTTGGCTTGGACAGGTAAGTGGTGGGTATTTACAGATAGCACTACACATAGAAGAAACGTTCTTTCTGCTATTAACAGCATTTCCAGTGGCACTCACAGAACGATCCAAATACCTCTTGCTCTACCGATGCAGTTCTCTCCTCGCGCGCCCGTAGATTCACGTGCTCGACCACATGGTGACGTAACTTTTAATAGCACTAGGGCGGGGCCGTCGAAGAATTTTTGGTGATTTTTTTGGACGAATGTAATTGTAGTTTTAGTTTTAGTTGTTTGCATCTTATACAGGCTTGTACAAGGGCAATGACAAACGTCAGGGAACACAAAATGCGCACTCTGCTTCTGTGCAGGTGTTGGCCGTGAATCTGATCTATAGTTTGTTTGCCTTCTACAGTTTCAGTTTAAAGACACTCATTGGAGTAACAAATGCCAGTTTCAAATTCATTAGGTTGTACAGTTCACTTCCTAGTTATTGAAATGATCAATTATCAAGTCATAAATCACCATGAAAGTGCAAAGAAATTAACCAGCAAAATGAGCTTACAAAATGAAATCAGTCAAAACAAACTTGAATTCACGGTTATATCCAGCTCAATCAGACTTCTTTTTTACTAGTTGAAGACATCAAAGTAAGACGGTTGAGAATCGTGAAAACATCATGTGACTCGACTTCCTCCATCTTGAAAGACAAAATATTGTAATTCAACTAAACCAACTATGAAACGTTCGCATTGAATTTTACCAGCTGCAAAACCGCGAGACTATCCTTGGAAATTCCAGATGCCTCAAGACTTTCTGCCTTAGAGCATAGTTTGGGGGGTCTTAAAATGTCAGGGTTTGCTAGCACCTCGGCGTCATAGTACAGCACCACTTTAGCACCGTCTATTTCGAACGCTATCCCCGCAGTTTTGTTCTCTTTTCTGAACAGAGTGGCAGCAGCCATCGGAATACACTTTTCAGAAACAATCATAGCAGTCAGGCCCAGAAAGTCTAGCCGGTCGGAATCGCTCGATACCGAAAACGTAACGGCTGAGCAGTTGAATTGGCCGAGAATTGAAAATTTAGCCACAACTTTAGCATCAGCTGCAAACATTTGATAATATTAGTAGTAGTGGCAACATCAACTAGGAGTCACGTGAGTGACTTACGTGGCAAACAGTTGCTCATTCCTGGTCCGGTTTCAGGTATTTCAACGCATAGTTTGTTGTCCACAACCACGTATTTCTTTTTCTTTGCAGAGATAAATACAAACAAATTTGTACTAAACGGCTCACCATTTCTAGTGATGCAATGTGTTCAGTATTCTAGATAAGCAAAACACGTGGTAGTATAGAGTTAAAATTACCTCTTTGTTAACGAAGTAGGTAGTTTCTATGACCTTTTCACCGGTGATTACATTTATAATTGTCATATTGAGTAAAGATCTCTCAGATTTCATATCGTAGGCTATCATGAAATTGTCTAATGCAAAAAGTTGAGGATAGACATGAAAGATCTCTCCTTGCAATCCAGAGCCTGATAGCTGGTAGTTGCTTGGTGTTCAACAGGCCGCATTGGCTGTGTTCAGTAGATATACAGTTGTGATCGCTACAAACAGCAAGTACATCATAGAACGTGCCCGTGCGTGGGTGGATGTCCCAGCTTTGTAGCGTGTGTGCATGATGTGAGGCACGTGGCCGTGAGGTGAGTGTACTGCTGTGATGAGGTCAAAGGTCTATTGCTTTGTCTTCACTGACTTTGCACTGGTGGAGATAGAGTCTTACGCCTTACAATTTGGAGCCATTCGTCGCGTCTGGCTATTCTGCAACTCTTTCTTTTCAAACTTCTAGCTTTTCAGGAAATGTCAGTGTGTGTGTGTGTGTGTGTGTGTGTGTGTGTGTGTGTGTTTGTGTGTGTGTGGTGTGTGTGTGTGTGTGTGTGTGTGTGTGTGTGTGTGTGTGTGTGTGTGTGTGTGTGTGTGTGTGTGGTGTGGTGTGTGTGTGTGTGTGTGTGTGTGTGTGTGTGTGTGTGTGTGTGTGTGTGTGTGTGTGTTCGTGCACTGTGTGTGTGTCGTGCACGTGTTTACAATATCAAACAACGTTTGTTGTTTGGTGCAATTTTTCTTTTCAGTGTATGCAGCCAGGGTGCTTTAGTGTGAGCTAAATGACAAATTGGTATAGTACATGTTTATCATGCATGTGTTACCTATGGACCATGACTTTTATGACTTAGAGGGTTGTAATTGGCTCAGACGGTGTCCTTTTGTATGAGTGGTGGGTAGTTATTGGGCAAACGACTGAAAATTGAATTTGAATTAATGGAGAAGAGCTGAATCACGGTGAGACCGCATGTTTGTGCGTATAGATGCTGCCTGTTGTATTTAGTCGAGATTTTCATACTTATATGTTCTGTGTTACTGTTTGAATCGTTCGACAGTATCTTCTTGCAAAGGGCACGTTTGAATCTCATCAATGTGCCCTCTTCCCTACATTTAGCTGCACTACTGAATGACTTCCATCGCCTTTTGAAGACAGCTAAAGCTTGAAAGGCAAGAAAATTTGGTTGATGGACGAAAAATACCAACTTGCTTATAGCAATAGCGATAATTAAGGCTGGTAAAGAATTTTAGGTGGATTTTTGGATCAATGTAAATGTAGTTTGATCTATTTTATGCACTTGATCCAAGCACGTGCAAAGGCAAACGTCAGAAAACAAGAAATGGATAGCTTAATTGAATTTACCACTTCTATACAGGTGTATACATATATACATTGCGTGTGCTAGTTTGTTGCTCTTTGCGATTTAGATTAGGACACTTAGTGGAGGAACGAAATTGTGTCAGGTTCAAGTTGATTGGGTTATAGTGAATGGCGTCAACTTGAAATTAAGACCGTTTTGCTACATGTACTGTGTGTAGAGTTTACGTCTTGTGGTTATTGAAATGATCAATTACCTATCTTCGATCAACACAAGGGCAAAGAAACTCACTAGCCAGCAAAATGAGCGTACAATGAAATCAGCAAAAGCAAATCTCTGACGAAATGCACCGTTTCTCAACTCAATCAGACTTGTTTTCGTTAGCTGAAGACATCCGAGTAAGACGGTTGAGGATGGTAAAGACATCAAATGACTCGACTCCCTCCATCTTGAAAGACAAAAGTATGGTCAATTTTAATGTACCAACCAAACAACATTTATAGTGATTTACCAGCTGCATAAATACGAGATTATCTCTAGAAATTCCAGATGTCTCAAGACTCACTGCTTTCGAGCATAGTTTGGGGGGTGTTAAAATGTCAGTGTTCTTTAGCACCTCGGCGTCATAGTACAGCACCACGTTAGCACCGTCTATCTCGGACGCTACCCCCGCGGTTGTGTTTTCTTGTCGGAACAGAGTGGCAGCAGCCATTGGAACACACTTTTCGGACACAATCACGGCAGTCAGACCCAGATAGTCCATCGAGCCGGAATCGCTCGACGTCGAAAATGTAAAAATCGAGCAGTTGACTTGGCCGAGAATTGAAATCTTGGCCACAACCTTAGCATCAGCTACATGCAGACATTAGCCAACATACTGTATTACTAATCACAGTCACATCAAGTAGAATTAAGTGACTTACGTGGCAAACAGTTGCCCACTCCTCGTCCAGTTTCTGGTATTTCAACGCAAATCTTGTTGTTAATGACCACGTATTCCTTTTTCTTTACCCCGTATATAAATACAACCATATTAAAACGACTGACCAGATCCGTGAATGTGATACATCTAGGAATCTAAGAGCCACGGAGGTAGAATTAATTAATTACCTCTTTCTTGTCAATGTAGGTTGTTTCTACGTTTGTTTGACCGGTTGTTACGTCTCTAATTGTCATATTGACTAAGCCTCTCTCAGATTTGATGTCGTAGGCTACCATGAAGTCGTCCAATGCAAAAAGTTGAGGGTAGACATGATAGATCTGCCCTAGCCATCCGGTGCCTGATAGCTGGTAGCTGTATGGTGTGCAACAGCTCGCAGTGGCCGTGTGCGATAGAGACAGAGTTGCGATCGCTGCAAACAGCAAGTACATCATCCAACGTGCCCGTGCGTGGGTAGACAGTATGGCCCAGTCTTTCAATATAGTAGGGTGTGATGTGATGCACGTGAGCCGTGAGGTGACTGTGATCACAAGGTCAAAGGTCTACTGCTTTGTCTTCACTGACTAACACGCGCGTTGCATCATTGGAGATGCAGGACTTATGTTCTTTCACAATTAAAAGCCATTCGTGGTGTCCGGGTGTTTAGCCGGGTTTACACTATGCTAACCAATTGAAGAGGTAAGGTGCTACGTGCTCTGGCGTCGTCCAGGGTTGCGAATTGTGGTCCCATGCATAAAAGTTGCGTCTCCAAACAAAGAGAGACGATAATTAAGTATAATAGTGTAGTTATAGTAATCTGTTTGACAGGTTTTCAGAGCTTGACTGTTTTGTTGAGAAATATTGAGTACGAGGGATTAGGGTCTGGCTACATGAGACTAGTTACGTCAGTGCTGACGTACTCGTCTAGTGCAATTTCCGGTACATGTGCGATACCATCAAGAGATAATAATTGTTTGAGGCGTGATGTCTTCGAACGCCGTTACGTGTACACATATTGACACAAATGACTTGATTGAGCTGTCGCACTTTAGTTGGTTTCCCGTCTTAATTAACTGCATGGTCCCTATGCATGATGACTGCCATAATTGGTCTTCCTGACCAGCTATTGTTGCCATAGTTGATCCGATATTGCTGTACGTGCATGGTCCCGGTTCCTACAGTTCAGTTCTAACCCTATAGAACTCTAGCCCTAACCCTAACTCTTAAGCCCTGACTTTAACCTTAGCCCCAGACCGGGCGAATTTTTTTTGGGACGAGGTTACGACTTGGAGTGAACGTGGTCTGTTAGTACGAGGCTCGCGGCGCAGCTTTGATTCTCTGTAGTCAATGGACATGTTCCAACCGCCATTTTGACGTAAGCAACTGCTGCCTTTTTGCGCATCTTTCGAGCAGTAACCTGTACTGTTTATTGAAAGGGGGGCCCAGTTTTGAATGTCGCGTCGGCTGAACGTTGTTTTCTCGGCACAAATCGACTTCAAATATATTGGACGGCAGGTAAAGTGATTTATAATCTGGAAATGATTATAACGATTACTGGGTTTTGCGGTTAAACAAATCTATTTGTTTTGAGATCTTTTTTGGGTGTATGTATTGCCTGGATTGAATTGTGCGGCAATATTTACACTGTTGCATACACTGCATACATCAAATTGTGTACTATTTATTGCAAATCTATTTGATGTGTGCAATTATATAATATGCAATTACTAATTAAAAGTGCAAATTAACTTAATTAAGTATTCAACTAACTTCCATTTCACAGTACCAAAGTGCAAAGTATTCAGCTAACTTAATTAATTCTATTTCACAACTACTACTAGTACCAAAAGATTTCTTAGAAGATAAACACTATATATAATATACATAATATACGGGACCTTGCAATGGCGGCGCCCATCTTTTGAATTTGGTCTGCCGTTTCCTTCGTTTTCTTGGCTTCTAGCAATATGTCCAGCAAGTTGGTTGAGGAAGTTGACAGTGATGATGATGATGCGGATGATGGGGGGGGGGGACGGATAGCTGCCAGCGTCGCGATCTCCTTTCCGCACTCACCTGTGAGTCAGAGTTGGAGAATTGCTCTTGTCCCTTATGCCATTGTTCGTACGCCAACAGCAACTCCCTTTGGCAACATATTAATTTGGAACACGTCTCTCGCTCTCTTTTTCCATCCGCGTCTGTTTTGTCTGCTCACAAACGGTGTCTCTGTTCTGAATGTGGCTTCGCCTATTCTGCCCATTGGAAAGTTTGTCGACGGTCTCAAGGCCCTGGTCGCCCTAGATGTGGTGGTTTGATGGTAGATCCTCTTCTGTCTTCCTGGCTCTCTGGAATGGCGTTGACTCACGATCTGGCTAGCGCGCCTACAGACGTTACTTCACGTCATTCTGTAACAGGTGAATCAGCGTCTGGTGCTTCCTCAGATTCTTCATCTTGTCCTTTCACTGATCAGATCAGCCATTTTGAAGACCCAGTTCTTGAAGCAATCAAGGCAGCATGCAGCCTCGCGTGTCCCGTTCACCTGGAGGCTGTCTTGTTTGAGTCTTTGATGCAAGAGGTTTCTCTGCTACAAGTCAAGACTATTGGCCATATTCCACGCTCTGTTCGTCCTGTTCTTGCGGAAGTTCTTGCCACAGAATTTAGGAATGCCACATACCATGGTTTATGAGGCTATGCTCGTCTTCACATGTTCCCTAAAGCTGTTTTGAGATGCCCACCAAGAGGCGGACGGAAGAAACATGTTGTTGTCAAATCCTTGTTATTATCCCGTCTAGAACGGTGGACTTCTGGTGATATTCAGTCTCTTTGGTTTGAGGCTAGACTGAATGCTGATTGTAAACAGTCTTCTAATTGCAAGTCTTCGCCTGTAGATCAGATTAATCGAAAATGGGCGCTTGCTTATGCCAGAGAAGGTCGTTACAGAGATGCCATGCGGTGCCTTGGCTCTCTGGGTACAGCCAGCCCTCATGACAGCAAGGTTCTTGAAGAAATCTATCAACGCCACCCAGAGCATGTCTTGCCAACTGTTTCTGGTGCTATCCCTCCTTCCCTATCTGTCAGTATGGATTCAGTTCTGGCTTCACTTCAAGCTTTTCCTCGAGCATCCAGCCCTGGTGCTTCTCGACTGAAGTCTCAGCATTTGTTTGATGCTGTTCTTGGTACTACAACTCCTTCAGCCAAGCAGTGTTTGGAGAACTTGACCTGTTTCGTAAATTTTCTTTTGTCTGGTCGTGCTGACCCTAGGATAGCCCCTTGATTATGTGGAGCACGTCTCACTGCTCTATTGAAGAAGCATGGTGGTGTCCGCCCTATAGCTGTCGGTGAGGTCCTACGTCGACTTGTCAGCCGTCTGTGCTGTTCTGCTGTGAAAGAGGACTTACTTGACACCTTTTTGTCTTATGGTCAGGTTGGTGTTGGTGTCCCAAGAGGTTTAGACGCTGCTGTGCACACACTATCAGTTTGTATTGCTCGATATGGATCTGATCCCAACTTGTGTTGCAAATGCTCTCGAGCTTCTTTTTTGAGTCGTCTACGTAAAGAGTTCCCAGCCTTGTTTGGATGGTCCTCGTGGTGTTACCATTGTGAAGGCATGTTGCATTTTGGGAATTCTTGGATCAAGTCATCTGCAGGTGTGCAACAAGGGGATCCCCTTGGTCCCCTACTATTCTCCCTCGTTCTTATGGAGTTTTTGGATGACCTGGGTCCATTGCCAGATTTGAAGCTGAAGTTATGGTATTTGGACGATGGCTCTTTCCTTGGCCAGCTGGCTTCAGTTGCTTGTCTCTTGAATGTCTTGTTATCAAAGGGTCCCTCCTTTGGTATTCATATCAATTTGAACAAATGTGAGGTCTTTTGGCCCTCTGGAGATCAGAATTTCCCCAAATTTGGTACTGAAATTCAGCACAGTGTTCAGGTTCATGGTGGTGTTGACTTCCTTGGCTGTCCTGTATATGGATCTTCCTCATATGTTACTGAATTTGTTTCCCAACGAGTGGACAAGATTTTGGATTGGCAGGACCGTTTGACAGCTTTAGAGGATCCTCAGGTGGAGCTTCATCTTCTCCGGAGCTGTTTGAGCCTTTGCAAGCTGAATCACATCATTAGAACGGTTCCTGGCTTCAAGATCAATGATGTATTGATGCAGTTTGACAGTGGTCTTCATCACAGTTTAGAGGCTTTATCCTCTTCTTCGGTCTCTGACCTGGCATGGAAATAGGCAACTCTTCCAGTTCGTTTGGGTGGTCTAGGTCTTCGTGAGGCCTCTAGATCTTCATCTGCAGCTTTCGTTGGCAGCTGCAACTCTTCTCGGCAGTTGTCTCTCCGTCTTCTTAATGACTCAGCGTTCATGCCGGTACATGAAGAAAATGATTGGACTCAGCATTCTTCCTCTTTCCCTGGTGAAGTGCAATGCCGGCAACATCTTGCAAGTCTTTTACCACCTACTAGTTCTGTCTCGTCCTCTGTTTCTTCTACACAACATTCCTTCCAGAAGGCTCTGGATGATGCTTTGAGATCCAGCATTAAAGTCAGCCTTGTTAGTCTGCGAGAACAGGCACGTTTCAGTGCTGTCGCATATCCTTATGCGGGGGCTTGGTTGAGGGCAATCCCCAACTCAGGTCTAGGCCTGGCCATGTCTCCGCGTGAATTTGTGACTTCTTTGCGTTTGCGTTTGGGAATTCCGGTTTTTCCAGCACCCCCACACTCAGTCCGTTGTGTGTGCGGTCATGAATTGGACATTTTTGGTGACCATGCTCTTGGCTGTGGTCCTCTTCGGATTAAGCGACATGATGCCTTATGTGACGTCATCTTCCACTGGTTGCTCTTAGACAACTCCAATGTACGTCGAGAACAACGCTGTTCCTCTCATTCTATGACAAGACCAGGTGACGTTTTCCTTCCCGACTTTTCCCTAGGCAAGGCTGCTTATTTCGACATTTCCGTGAGGAATTCGTTCACTCCCTCTCACCTTATTAATGCTGCCATAAAAGCTGGTGTTGCTGTTGAGGCTGGGGAAGTGGACAAAGATGAACGCCATCTTGCTAACGTTTTAAGTTATGGCTGGTTGTTTTACCCTCTTGTGGTGAAATCATACGGAGTGTGGGCTGCACATAGTCTGGAGGTGTTGAGATCAATTGTCAAGAAGTCTCTTCTATCATCTGGCTTGTCTCTGGGCCAAGCTTCCAGGCAATTTCAAGAACAGTTATCTGTTCGTTTATGACGGTATAATTCAAGACTGATTAGTGACTATCTGCCTAATTATTATGACTTAGACTCTTTGTGCTTCCGTCCTTAGGGCGGATATGTGTTATCTGTGTTATCTGTATTATATACAAATATATGGTATATATATAAATATATATATATATATATATATATATATATATATATATATATATACGACTAGGTTGACACTTACAGGTGTATACATTGGATATGTCTTTTGCCAATTGACATTATCATATTTGAAACTACACACTATGGCATTGGTTGTTATATGGTTGGTGACATGAAGGACAGTTATATAATTAGTATACTGTGTGTGTGTGTGTGTGTGCATGTGTGTGTATTTGAACAACAAATATTTGTATATAGATATCAACAGTTAGATTTGTTGTTGTGCCAGTACACACAGAGTTTTACTAGAGATATTAGAGATAATAAGAAGTAATTGTGTTATGTTGCTTTGTGACATAATATGATATTTTTTACATTAACATGTACAAAGCAAGAAAGATGACATCTGCCTGTTTGGTTGATTTCAATAAACTATTGATGACAAGTACATGTATACTTGTGATTTTGGTTTTGTTTGTTTATTGTTCCTTTGTTTGTTGTAATATGACGTATCTATGTACAGTGACTGGGGTCAAAAGTTTAACCACTGTATCTGTACATTACTTTTGCACTCTCATAAGCAAGATACTTTTCTTACGAGTTTCAGCTCATTCATAATTTAGTACACTTTGGAGCTCGTTTACTAACTTGATTTTGTAATAAAAATGTTAATAGTCTTTACTGGCAATTGCAACGAGTACACAACACGAGAGAGTCACTTGGAAAAGGCAAAGCTGTGAAGAATGGAGAGATGTCGCTAGTAGTGCGGGACAGCTTATGCAGTACGTATGATGGAGCCATGCAACTCTCTTATTCCTATCAATGGAAATACAAATGGTTGGCAATTTATGAGAAACAATTCTGCTATATGTTGCTGAGGAAAATGTCCAACATTTCTTTATATAGAATATCGGATGGCAACTTCAGCATCCAGAAGTAAGACTGCACTGCACTATAAATGTGCTAACAGTAATATGCACTACATTGTTGATTTAGAACATACCACAGCAAGAAAACAGCTATGACTGTGGTGTATTTGTCTGCGAGTATGCCCGCTGTTTCATTCTGCACAAACCAATGGAATTTTCACAGGTCCATTGCAATGGTTTCAAAGTGCCCACTACATACTGTTCCATGAACAATGGGATTTTGCATTTAGGATTATATGCCACATATAAGAGAAAGGATAGCAACTGAGTTGCAGTCTGGGGTCCTGCTACCTGATGAATCATCAACAGGCAACAGTGCCACTGATGCACAAGTACACAAGGTACCTTCACAAGACTAGCATGCTTTCACAAGTAAGAAGTGTACCAAAGACATATGGGAAACAATAGAGCTGTCTAATGTCACTGTATCATCGTGGGAAAGATTGCCAAAATTTCTACAACTTGTTTTACCCAAAGGTTACACTTACATGATGGAGAACATAAAAAGCCTACATTCCCGAGATTTTATAGGAGCCCAAACTGAACCTTTCAATGCACAGATTCGAACAAGTGTTACATGTAGAGATGAAGCACAAAGCTAGCTAAAGTCAATGATGGATCATAGCCAATGCACGTATAGAGTTACCAGGATATACAAGCCCACAATGAAGCGCTTGCTCTTTAGAGTAGATATGCATTGCCAACATCAGCAGAAGGCACTTTCAACCAAACAGCTGGCTTTAAAATCTTCCCATACAACAAAAAAGGGTCTTGCCTCTGAGCTTCGAAAAAAGAAAACTAACTGTCCATCAACTCTGATTATGACTGTTGAGAATTCCACCAAGAAACTGTTCAGAAAGTGTCACAATCAATCAAAAGTTCTCCATCCAACTGTTGTCAAGCTACTGTTTGACAACAACCACCCCATACATAGTGCACACTCGCTCAGCTTTCGCTCAATAGCACAACAGACCAAAGACATTTTCTTTGATCTATTTCGCTCAGGACATTCTGCAGCAACTGCATGGCATACATACGAACCAAAACTACTTTTAACTTCCCTCAATAAAACATCAATGCAGCGTGAATTGGCAGACAGGGCGGTCAATACTTCTAGGCAAGATGTATGTAGCCTTTACGATACGTGGAGAAGAGCTGAAATGGGGCCTGATGATGGGAAGGCCATGATTGATCAACTACAGGAAGAAATTGACAGGTTTAATGAGCAATAGTCACAATTTGGAGGCAAGGCAGAAATGCAACCCTTTCAAGTAGCAACATACCCAAAAAGTGATAATGACAGCGATGATAACAACACTGAAGCAGAAAAGAGTAGTAGTAAACTGCCACCTCCCAAAAAGAAAAAAAAGCTGAGAAAGGCAAATCAACCACTGATTATAGCCATTTGTACCCAACTAATGGCAAGAGCTAACGAAATGGTACAACAATCAAGCGAAATCGTGTTCTGTGATTCCACCTCTACATTAGATCGGTTTGGAGATTCTATGTTTATTATTTCGACAACCCGTGCTTGCTGTTCAAGTCCACTAGGTGTAATGATCGTGTCTGACAAAAAGCAAGAAACTATCAAAGAGGGGCTTGAAATGTTGAAAAGAGTTTGCCTACCTCTGCATTCTATGGTTGGTGTGTACAGGTGGGTCCTGCATTATTTATGACAGATGACAGCACTGCTGAACGAGAGGCTCTTCAATCTAGCTGGAAACCATCCCTACTCCTCTTATGCATATTCCATTTCCTACAAAGAAGATGGACGTGGCTACACGATGGAAAGAACAGAATTCCTCAAAAAGATCGGCTGTACCTGATAAAGATGATTAAAGGTTTGGTATACTCGAAGTCAGAAAATGAGCTAAATGGCCTGTATACTAAGCTTCAAAACGATCACATTTCTATTCGGTACCCACATTTCCTTCAACACATGAAGTCACTCTGGCCGAGAAGGCGTGAATGGGCTATATGCTACAGGCATGCTGATCTCACTAGAGGTAACCACACCAATAATTACACCGAAGCAGGCATCAAGATTGTAAAGGATCTGGTCTTCAGCAGAATAAAGGCATACAATTTGACTCAAATGTTTGCCTTTATTACAGAGTCAATAGAACTATACTATCAGAGAAAGTTACTCAATGTCTCAAACAGTAGAATGGATCACTTTGTTGCCTCCAAATTTCTGGGTCAGGGTGCTGAGACAGTTCAACATAGTACCATTGAAAATCTTGGCGATAGCATCTTCCGTGTAAAAAGCAGAAACGCTTAACTGGGTTTGATAATGACAGTTATGTTGTGGACATGCACATTGGAACTTGCAGCTGCAAGAGAGGGCAAAATGGTTTTCCGTGTGCCCATCAGGCAGCAGTTGTGTCCAAATACCAAATAGATAGTGTTAACTGCTTTCCGTCACTAAATGCATCAGCTAGGCACCGAATTGCTAAATTGGCAATATGCGAAAAAGCCAAATCTGATATAAATTTCTACGCTTCTCTTCATCAAGAAACGTACGACAATGCTGATACTGACTCAAATCTGTCCGACTCACATGATTTAACCAGATTAAGAGAAAAATTTCTGCTACATACAGACAATCAGGACACCAATCTAAAGTGCAATGACCTAAATGAAGACTCGGACGTCCAATATACAACAAACTCATTGGCATCAGCATCTCAAGAACTGAAATCCAAACTCAGAGCAATCACAACTGATATGATTGAAAAATTAGATTCTGAAGATCAGCAGTTCAGAGATGGTGTGCAAAAATTTGTCATGCGATATGAAAGTCTTCAAGGCCCCAGATCTATTGCCCGACTGTCTAGCGCACTACATCAGTTTGGATGGATATTTGGCGGTCATTCCATACGTCGCCATGGTGTCTTCATTCAAAGAGGGAAACGAATTCCAGTGCAAGCAACCTCAGCTGGAAGACGGAAGTATGGATCCAAGAGCAAAACAAAAACCACAGCAGGACGTCCCGTAAGTTCTATGCTCGTCAAGTCCAAAAAAATGTTACACAAAGCCGCTATGTAATTCCACTAAGAAATTCAATCAAAATCAAAGCAAAAGGCCTCAATCTTTGAAATTAAGTATACAGAAAGGCTGCCAGAATGCTGAGAAGTGGTAACAATAGTCATAACAGAGACATATAAAATAACGAAGTAGACAATTGAACAGCAGGTCAACCTAAGATGGTTTAGTTAATTAATATTTGACATAGCCAGCAGTACTGTTACATTATCATTGATGTTGCCACCTATCACTTTGTTTATCTATCACTTTGTTTATCTATCACTTTGTTTATCTATCACTTTGTTTTAATTCTTGCAGTTACGTAAACACTGTATTTCTGAAACAAGATGTGTGTGCGGCTACATTTCTCAACGTGTGATTATGGATAACCATCAGTTAGTTGCAGATTTTTTTGCACTGAACCAGAAGCTCTTCTGTATTCTCCCCAAAGTGTAATAAGCTATGCCATTGTATATATTGTCTGCTACATACAGTCTGCTATAAAATGTATCATGTCATTTGCTCAGTTAAGAATAAGTGTACAATACCATCTAAATAGTTTTTGCGAAATGAGTCAGTTATTAGAAAATGTGTCACCAGTATATTCTCTGCACCTAGATACATGCATTTCCTGCACATTTAATTGCTCATTCTAGTTGTTGCAAATGCAACTATTAGAACTGTTCATAAAGTGCAGCACAAAGAAACAGACGGGTTTACTCTTGTTTAACCCGTTATCCCAAAGGTATAATTACATACATACATACATACATACATACATATTCTTTTTTGTTACAAGGGCCCTTAGGGCTCAGGTTACTGCAGATGCTAAGTACTTGCTATGATACTTTCTATGATCCTACCATACAATCGAAACGCTATCAGTAGTCACTTTCTATATGTCACTTTCTATATGTCACTTCTTCTTTGCTGCTTGGACAGAACTGAGGCAATTGTATGTTAGTTCCTTGCCCAAGGGAACTTATGTATGTGGCCCTTCCGCACTCAAACTCTGACCCGAAGGTCCCGGATGTTGCCAATCTCCAATTGCACACTCTAGCCAATTGAGCCACATACATACATTTATACATACATATATATATATATATATATATATATATATATATATATATATATATATATATATATATATACATACATACATACATACATACATACATACATAATATATTAAATATATTCTTATTCTATGCAAACTACCCTACCCACCCAGTCCCTAAACATAACTACATTACAGTAACAGGAAAATCCCACAAGTCATCAAAGTCCAGGTTCAGTCTACTGTATAATAGCTTGGCATTATACTGCCACAGTCTCACAGACAACTGTTCCATCAAATTTGAGTATGTCTGAGAGAAAGGTATGCTGTTCATTGATGAAGCTTTTGAGGCTATGGTCTTCAGCGTCTCTAGACTTGAGGGAGACCAGTGTCCTAAAGTTTCTACAATGAGCGGGTAGAAATGACCACCTGCTTGAGTAACAACCTATCATGCTTTTCGTCTTTCTCTATTTCACCAGCTTCGTTGCGGCACCTGGTTTTATGGCTGCCTTGGAGACGTAGGATGGCTGCATAAAATTCCTCACTGACACATCAAAGAATGCGGGACGGCCCTATAGGAAATCTGGGTGAAACACATCACCAGGTCGATTATTGCTTTCCCCTCCGCACTTTTGTTTCCGTTTGGAATCTTTGTTATCAACAAGCAGCGCATGCCAGATAACCTCGCTGATTGCATTATGGCGTTTTATGCGAAGAGGTCCATGCCCACAGCCAAGGACATGGTGACCAAAACAATCCATGACATGTCCGCGTGGACATCTTACTGCTTGTTGACTGTCCGGAAAGATAGAGATCCCAAGCCAGTATCTACATGCTAGAAAGGAGTAGTATATATATATATATATATATATATATATATATATATATATATATATATACTACTCCTATTTGCTATAACTTTGTTCATAATTATGACTGCTATCCATTCATTACATCGATAATTCTAATAGTAACACACGCACACTCACATGCACACCGACATGCACACGCACGCACACACACACACACACACACACACACACACACACACACACACACACACACAAACAAACACACACACACACACACACACACACACACACACACATGCACACACACACACACACACACACACACACACACACACACACACACACACACACACACACACTACAAATTACATATATAATTGTCATTCATGTCGTCAATCATATAACGACCAATAGCATGCTATGCATTTCAAAATATAATGCCAGTTGGCAAAAAGTACATCCAACATATATCATCTGATTTGTCATGGTTATCAAAATGTCTATAGATTATTTTATATACGTGTTTATATCGACTAGATAATGATAATGCATAATATAAATTAATATATCATATGCTGTCAATTTAATAGTATATATAGTGTTTATCTTCTAAGAAATCTTTTGGTACTAGTAGTAGTTGTGAAATAGAATTAATTAAGTTAGCTGAATACTTTGCACTTTGGTGCTGTGAAATAGAAGTTAGCTGAATACTTAATTAAGTTAATTTGCACTTTTAATTAGTAATTGCATATTATATAATTGCACACATCAAATAGATTTGCAATAAATAGTACACAATTTGATGTATGCAGTGTATGCAACAGTGTAAATATTGCCGCACAATTCAATCCAGGCAATACATGCACCCAAAAAGATCTCAAAACAAACAGATTTGTTTAACTGCAAAACCCAGTAATCGTTATAATCATTTCTAGATTATAAATCACTTTACCTGCCGTTCAATGTATTTGAAGTCGATTTGTGCCGAGAAAACAACGATCAGCCGACGCGACGTTCAAAACTGGGGACCCCTTTCAATAAAAAGCGCAGGTTACTGCTCGAAAGATGCTCAAATAGGCAACAGTTCGTTTGCGTTAAAATGGCGGTTGTAACATTGACTACATAGCTGCGCCGCGAGCCTCGTACTAACAGAGCACGTTCGCTCCAGCAACTAAGTCGTAACATCGCCCAAGAAAAATTCATTCGGACCGGTCATGGTTAGGGTTAGTCATGGTTAGGACCAGTCATGGCTAGGATCAGTCATTGCTAGAACCAGTCATGGCTAGGACCAGTCACGGCTATGACCATGCAGTCAGTCATGGTTTGGACCAATCATGGTTAGGACCAGTCATTGTTGGGATCAGTCATGGTTAGGACCAGTCATGGTTAGGGTCAGTCATGGTTAGGACCAGTTATGGCTAGGACCAGTCATGGTTAGGATCAGTCATGGCTAGGACCAGTCATGGTTAGTACCAGTCATAGTTAGGACCTGTCATGGTTAGAACCAGTGATGGTTAGGACCAGTCACGGCTAGGACCAGTCACGGCTAGGACCAGTCACGGTTAGGACCAGTCAGTCATGGTTAGGACCAATCATAGTTAGAACCAGTCATGGTTAGGACCAATCATGGTTAGGACCAGTTATGGTTAGGATCAGTCACGGCTAAGACCAGTCAGTCATGGTTAGGACCAATCATGGTTAGGACCAGTCATGGTTAGAACCAGTCATGGCCAGGACCAGTCATGGCTAGGACCAGTCATGGTTCATGATGTTTGGATAGTACAGCGCAAATTGCCGCGGTTTTATTAGACAACGGTCGACACATATAAGCGTTTCTTCGAATTTGACTAAAGCTGTTAGCTATACTCGAACACAAGTTTACTCGAACACAAGTTGGAGTCGTGGCCGAGACTTTAGTATAGGAACATGTCTGAATGTCACGGGATATGCAGATGAAGGTTGTGAACCGACAGCTAGTACACGTACAAACGTTTTAGGGGGCCGACGGTACGCAAAATACGCCTAGCACTAGCGTATAGCGTAGCGTAACTTAACGTAGCGTAACGGAGCGTTCAGCGTCAATTTGTGAACATACAACGTTTTGATCTTTGCCCCAGCGTCTCGAGTTAGCATTCAAAAAATAGCAATTGAGCTGCTTGAACATATGTAACGCGTGTTTCGATTGAGTGTACAGAACGAAAGCCGGTATATATAGAAGAGAAGCTAATAGACGCGGTGAGGAAGTGTTCCTGCTCGTGCCAAGTTAATTCCAGATGCTACAGGTATACAGTCTTCATGGGCACGTAATGGGCTCGTGAAGCCAGACTATCAGAGCGTCCGTTTTCTGGGCACCCGAGACGCTCGTGACACTCTTTACTCGACGCTCAATTGCGAATGCCCCAGTAATTTAGCAACGTTGTAGTATAATACGCCCAGTTTACGTTACGCTACGCTACCCTAGTGATGAGCGTCATATAACAGTTTTAGGCTGTATTCGATTGGGGGTTCTCTGCAAAAGAGATCGGAAAGCGAACGAAAATAGAACCGGAAATTTTGGAAAAAGGAAATGTGATTTAGAAATAGTAAACTACATATTCAATTGGAAATGCTGAATTCTAAAGACTTTAATACGATCAATAACCATCCAGAGGCATATTAATTGATTGGCTATTGGCTATATGATGCTCGGGCATCGAACTCAGCCAGCTGCCTATGTACGTGAACGCAGAAAGTAGTGGACCAGTCTCCTGCCACTCACAGAAGAAGAATGCACCTCCATGACTTGGGTACATTAAATGACAATACCAACTGAGTACGAACTTGTTGTTTGTTCTGTTTGCGAATTATTGTGTTTGTAATTCTAATGTTTACTCGTGCCCTGTTGCACTGTCTCGCGAAAGCTGGTTCTAGCCGTGTGTTTGTGTGTGTGTGTGTGTGTGTGTGTGTGTGTGTGTGTGTGTGTGTGTGTGTGTGTGTGTGTGTGTGTTTGTGTGTGTGTGATTGTGTGTGTGTGTGTGTGTGTGTGTGTGTGTGTGTGTGTGCGTGCGTGTGTGTGTGTGTGTGTGTGTGTGTGTGTGTGTGTGTGTGTGTGTGTGTGTGTGTGTGATTGTGTGTGTGTGTGTGTGTGTGTGTGTGTGTGTGTGTGTGTGTGTGTGTGTGTGTGTGTGTGTGTGTGTGTGTGTGTGATTGTGTGTGTGTGTGTGTGTGTGTGTGTGTGTGTGTGTGTGTGTGTGTGTGTGTGTGTGTGTGTGTGTTTAAAAGAGGATCCCCAAGAAAGGCGAGTCGAAGCGCCATCGAATCTCGCTTGCGCACGCCGAATTCATGTAGCTCGACAGTGAGATTGTCGTCTTTCTCCAGACTTCTCTCGGCACGACGCGATTTCTTGCCGATCGTACCCGCCTACGCGTGCACTTGTGTGTCTCGGGAACGGTGCATCGGATCTCTACTGAATTTAAACTGTCCGTTCGAGACGTCGGACGGTACCGCGAACCGTGTCGATTATTACTGGAAACGTCGATAAAGGAAAGATATTTTTGTGTATATCCGAGTTATGAAAACATTTGCCTACTTTGGTTTGGCCGTGTACGCACGTCGAATAGCTGCCACGTTCGATACACTTGTTCCCCGCAACGGCAGCAACGTCTTCGAAGCAACGACGTCCAACAGCACTGTCAAATGGTTGCGACATTGATTGCATTACAGTATAGCTATGCGGGTGAGTAAGAAATAACACGTGACTTTCTAGTTTCTGTTGCCCGGATACATCATACTCGCTTCTAATTTCTCGGAAAGGAACGCTTGGTTACGTAGATTATTATTTATATACGAGGAACAGATTATCATGGTGAGGACACAACTGCACGTGACTTTCAAGTTTCTGCTGCCCTGAACGGGATTTTCCGAAACGTGACACTTGGTTCCATTTTAATTTGTCTTCAGTTGGATATTAACTAACAATCAATAATACAATCAGCTCTGGCAAAGAATGAGTTAGCTAACAACTAATAATCTAATCTGTCCGCGCGGATAACGGGGGCCACTGAGCTAGTTGATTGTAATTGAGTCATAAGTTGCTGACCCATTTTTCCAAATTAATTTTGCATCTGCCTCTGCATGTATAACTATGACGAAAGAATTAATCTTCACCTGGCACTGTGCTTTATCCATACAAACGTTAGAACTCTACACCTGCTTATGCTCGTAGCTTACAACAAATGCACGTGACTGTGCATGTAAACGTGGCAGTAAGACTAGACACTAAAACCATTATTTATAGCCGTTAGCGGGACTGGCGCCTATACGTAGACTAGCGTGTTGTTTTCTCGCCTGCAGCAGCAGTTTGTAGCAGGCATATAAATTGCCGTAATTGGCGAGCGAAGCGAGCCTGTCTCTTGTTATGTCAATTGAGCTCGAGATCTATTATTGGCGAGCGAAGCGAGCCTCTCTCTTGTCATGTCAATTGAGCTCGAGATATATTATATTTATATATTTATATATATGCGTACGTCAGCACTTGTCATATGGATTTACGGCAAAACGGAAAGATGGATCGACAAAACGACGATGCCAGACGAATGCAATTTTGACTCCGTAACATATGCGCTAAAAATTGAAGCAAGGGACCCCTGTCGAGGGGTCGACTCAATTGTAATATCTTGGCGAGAAGAGTGAAACGACTCTCGATTTTGCTCTCTTACGCGACTAAAGAGCAAAGGAGACCGATGCGTGAGAAACGGAATGGAAAGGAAAAGCTAAAAGAAGAGAAAAGTCTGTTTATTTGAGTTTCCGCGCGTTACTTTGATAGAAATTATTGCCACGCAACCATTATCACGTGACTACGTGACCATTGTTACGCGGCTATCTTAGTAAACGAGTGAGACGATTGAAGCGTGAACGAAGAATTGAAGACAACTAGAGTATTTTGCGTTCAATTATCCGAATCCAGCGTTCAATCATCAGATTCAGGCAATCAATTATCCGAATTGGGCGTTTAGTTATCCGACTCAGGTATTCAATTATCCGATGTTCTGTCTTAGAATTACCAAATATAGAAATAACTAGTAAATGCTCGGTTAGCATTGTGTTTGGCGAGCGATGGTGTTCTGTCTTTACCTATTCGCGTAACAATGGTTGCGTTACGTAGCAATAGTTTCTGTCAAACAAACGCGTTGACTCAGGAAACAGACTTTCAGTTGCTCTTCTATAGTATTTTGCGTTCGATTATCCGAATCCGGTGTTCAATTATCCAAATCCGGTGTTCAGTTATCCTATTCAGGCGTTCAATTACCCGATTCATGCGTTCAATTATCCGTTGCTTACCGCTGTTGTGCAATATCATGGAAAACTGAATAACTTACATAGTCTGCGGTTGGGCAGCTGCTCAAATATCATCATTCATCAGCTGTCTAGTCGCAATAATTTTGTAATTAATCTTGACTTTAGTGTAAATATTTAGTAAGTGTTGTAGGATAATTTCTTTTGCACTAATCTTGGTGTCCCACGTTTCCGCGGATGTCTAACTAAGCTGTTGTGAGTGAACTAAATCTACATATCTAGGAAGCCTACAACAACGCCTTGCTCCGTCAATCGTGGTGTAATCCGCATACTTTGTAAACAGCGCGTCCTGCGTGATACCATGCAACAGTCCATCATGCGTTGTAGCAGGTTCCTAGCTAATCAAGAGCTCGAATTTTACTGCTTCGCCTTCTCACCTTTCTTGAATCAATCATTTATTGTTCAGCTGAAACGTGAGTGAGCATCATCGAAAGAGGTCATGAAAGAAATGTGCGCGGTTTTGACTTTACGTATCAGACTGAAACAATTATTTCTTTAAATTTAGTACTTCTAAGACAGAACATCGGATAATTGAATACCTGAGTCGGATAATTGAATGCCTGAATGGGATAACTGAACGCCCAATTCGGATAACTGATTGCCCGAATCGGATAATTGAACGCAAAATACTCTAGTTGTCTTCAATTTTTCGTTCACGCTTCAATTGTTTCACTCGTTTATTAGCTGAGATAGGCGCGTAACAATGGTCGCGTAGTCACGTGATAATGGTTGCGTCACAATAATTTCTGTCAAAGTAACGCGCGGAAACTCAAAAAAATTTTTTCCTTCTTTTAGCTTTTTTCTTTCTATTCCGTTTGTCACGTATCAGTCTCCTTTGCTCTTTAGTCGCGTAAGGGAGCAAAATCGAGAGTCGTTTTACTCTTATCGCCACGAAATTACAATCGAGTCGACCCCTCGAAAGGGGACACGTTATTCAATTTTCGCGCATATGTTACGGAGTCAAAATTGCATTCATCTGGCATCGTCGTTTTTTCGATTCGCCTTTCCGTTTTGCCGTAAATCTATATGACAAGTGCTGACGTACGCATATAAATATATAAATATATAAATATATAAATATATAAATAAAATATATCTCGAGCTCAATTGACATGACAAGAGAGAGGCTCGCTTCGCTCGCCAATTATTTCAGTCTGATACGTGAAGTCAAAACCGCGCACATTTCTTTCATGCCGTCTTTCTATGATGCTCACTCACGTTTCAGCTGAACAATAAATGATTGATTCAAGAAAGGTGGAAAGGCGAAGTAGTGAAATTCGAGCTCTTGATTAGCTAAAAACCCGCTACGACGCATGATGGACTGTTGCATGGCATCAAGCAAGATGCGCGATTTACAAAGTATGCGGATTACACCACGATTGACGGAGTAAGGCGTTGTTGTAGGCTTCCTAGATATGTAGATTTAGTTCGCTCACAACAGCTTAGTTAGACCTCCGTGGAAACGTGGGACACCAAGATTAGTGCAAAGGAAATTATTCTACAACACACGCTAAAAATTCACGCTAAAGTCAAGATTAATTACAAATTATTGCACCTAGACAGCTGATGAATGATGATATTTGAGCAGCTGCCCAACCGCAGACTATGTAAGTTATTAGTTGCACAACAGCCGTAAGCAACGGATAATTGAACGCTTGAATCGGTTAATGGAACGCAAAATACTCTAGAAGAGCAACTGAAAGTCTGTTTCCTGAGTTCCCGCGTTTGTTTGACAAAAACTATTGCTAAGTAACGCAACCATTGTTACACGAATTGGTAAAGACAGAACACCATCGCTCGCCAAACACAGTGCTAACCGAGCATTTACTAGTATATTTATATATTTATATATATATATATACGTGCGTCAACACTTGTCATATGGATTTATGGCAAAACGGAAAGACGGATCCACAAAACGACCATGCCAGATGAATGTAATTTTGACTTCGTAACATATGCGCTAAAAATTGAAGCAAGGGACCTTTTTCGAGGGGTTGACTCAATTGTAATTTGTTGGCTAGAAGAGTGAAACGACTCTCGATTTTGCTCCCTTACGCGACTAAAGAGCAACGGAGACTGATACGTGACAAACGGGATGGAAAGGAAAAGCTGAAAGAAGAGAAAAGTCTGTTTTTGAGTTTCCGCGCGTTACTTTGACAGAAATTATTGTGACGCAACCATTATCACGTGACTACGCGACCATTGTTACGCGACTATCTTAGTAAACGAGTGAGACAATTGAAGCGTGAACGAAAAATTGAAGACAACTAGAGTATTTTGCGGTCAATTATCCGATTCAGGCAATCAGTTATCCGAATTGGGCGTTAACCGATTCTGGCATTCAATTATCCGACTCAGGTATTCAATTATCCGATGTTCTGTCTTAGAAGTACTAAATTTATAGAAATAATTGTTTCAGTCTGATACGTAAAGTCAAAACCGCGCACATTTCTTTTATGACGTCTTTCTATGATGCTCACTCACGTTTCAGCTGAACAATAAATGATTGATTCAAGAAAGGTGGGAAGGCGACGTAGTAAAATTCGATCTCTTGATTAGCTAAAAACCCGCTACGACACTTGATGGACTGTTGAATGGTATCACGCACGACGTGCGGCTTACAAAGTATGCAGATTACACCACGATTGACGGAGCAAAGCGTTGTTGTATGCTTCCTTGATATGTAGATTTAGTTCGCTCACAACAGCTTAGTTAGACCTCCGCGGAAACGTGAGACCCCTAGATTTGTGCAAAGGAAATTATTGTACAACACACGTTAAACATTCACGCTAAAGTCAAGATTAATTACAAATTACTGCGTCTAGACAGCTGATGAATGATGATATTTGAGCAGCTGCCCAACCGCAGACTATGTAATTAAGTTATTCAGTTTTCCATGATATTGCACAACAGCCGTAAGCAACGGTTAATTAAACGCCTGAATCGGATAATTGAACGCTCAGTTTAGATAATTGAACACCGGATTCGAATAATTGAAAGCAAAATACCACAGAAGAGCAAATGAAAGTCTGTTTCCTGAGTTCCCGCTGTTGTTTGACAAAAACTATTGCTACGTAACGCAACCATTGTTACACGGAATAGGTAAAGACAGAACACCGTTGCTCGCCAAACACAATGCTAACCGAGCATTTACTAGTATATTTATATATTTATATACGTACGTCAACACTTGTCATATGGATTTACGGCAAAACGGAAAGACGAATCGACAAAATGACAATGTCAGATGAATGCATTTTTAACTCAGTAACATATGCGCTAAAAATTGAAGCAAGGGACCCCTTTCGAGGGGTCGACTCAATTGTAATTTGTTAGCGAGAAAAGTGAAACGACTCTCGATTTTGCTTCCTTCCGCGACTAAAAAGCAAAGGAGACTGATGCGTGACAAACGAAATGAAAAGGAAAGCTAAAAGAACAGAAATTTCTGTTTTTTGAGTTTCCGCGCGTTACTTTGACAGAAATTATTGCTACGCAACCATTATCACGTGACTACGCGACCATTGTTACGAGACTATCTCAGTAAACGAGTGGAATGATTGAAGACGGTGAACGAAGAATTGAAGACAACTATAGTATTTTGCGTTCAATTATCCGAACTCGGCGTTCAATTATCCGATTCAGGCAATCAATTATCCGATGATCTGTCCTAATTAGAAGTACCAAATATAGAAATATTTATTTTAGTCGCACATTTCTTTCATGACATCTTTCTATGATGCTCACTCACATTTCAGCCGAACACTAAATGATTGATTCAAGAAAGGTGGGAAGGCGAAGTAGTGAAATTCGATCTCTTGGTTAGCTAAAAACCCGTTACGAAGCATGATGGACTGTTGCATATGGTATCACGCAGGACGCGCGGTTTACGAAGTATGCGGATTACACCACGATTGACGGAGCAAGGGGTTGTTGTAGACTTCCTAGATATGTAGATTTAGTTCGCTCACAACAGCTTAGTTAGACCTCCGCGGAAACGTGGGACACCAAGATTAGTGCAAAGGAAATTATCGTACAACACACGCTAAAAATTCACGCTAAAGTCAAGATTAATTACAAACTATTGCGTCTAGACCGCTGATGAATGATGATATTTGAGCAGCTGCCCAACCACAGACTAAGTTATTCAGTTTTCCATGATATTGCACAACAGCCGTACGCAACGGATAATGGTATGCCTGAATCCGGTAATTGAACGCCGAGTTCTGATAATTGAACACCGGATTCGGATAATTGAACGCAAAATACTAAAAAAGGGCAACTGAAAGTCTGTTTCCTAGTCCCCGCGTTTGTTTGCCAAAAACTATTGCTACGTAACGCAACCATTGTTACGCGAATAAGTAAAGACAGAACACTATCGCTCGCCAAACACAATGCTAACCGAGCATTTACTAGTGTGAGTCTTCATTTCAAGCTGCGTGACGCACGTGTTTTAGGCACCTGCCGTTCACTGAGCTGTTAACATGAAAACCGTTGACACAACAGTCATCTAGCCCCACTTGAAGCGTTTAAGTCTTATCACCGAGATGCACGTTGATCTCTTTGATTACAGTTCAAGCGGACTGGCGAATGACAGCTTTAATTGGCTCACCAATAGCTCTGGCGCAAACATGACTGATTTCAACGAATCGTGTGCTCTCAATATCTCAAATAGCGAACCCATCGTCGACGATTTTAGTATCGGATTTAAGGTCGTCGTCGGTCTGTTGTACACGCTCATCGGATTCTTCGGTATTGTCGGTAATATTTCTATTCTTGTTGTTCTGTGCAAAAATGGACGAGAGAAACTGGACAATACGACTAACCTTTGCTTGCTCAACGTCGCCGTTATCGACTTGTTCTATTTTTTTGTCTGCCATCCTTTCATCATGTGGAATCTTCTCGGGGAGGGCACGTGGAGGACGGACAACGTCACGTGTCAAATCAACGGATGCTTGAACTGTATGGTCTATCTCATCGGTTGCTACAGCCTGTCTCTCATCGCACTCGAAAGACAGTTGAATATCACCTACCCGGCAAGACCCCGGATGTTGACACATCGCAGAGTTAAAGTGTTTATCGCGTGTATTTGGTTGTTTTCGATTTTTTGTGCTGTTGTTCCTTTATTCGGCTTCAACAAATACGTCGTCTACCGCAATCCTCTTGTCTGCGGTCCAGGTCTCGATTACTCCACATGGCAGGTGATGATCATGACAGGTGAGCAGGGTGTCACTCTGAAGTCGTCATAGAATTTGTTACTGCGTTATTTGATGTCGTATGCTATTTCCAATGCGACAGTAATGGCGTATCATGCTGCAGCCGATTTGGCAAGAAAATACAAAACCGCGGTTGCACACGAATTGGTAGGATCGACAACCTTTAGGACGGGTTTACATGAACAATAGGCAGCATCTTGCGTTTTGCGTCTTCTGCGTTCAAATTACATCAAACAACAGTGTGGTTTGCGTGTGCGTGTGTAAGATGCAAACATACGCGTATCTTCTACCAATGTCTAGGAAGGAAACTGTAAAACGTAGCTTGTATTATCACAAACATGTATAGGAGATATTTTATTTATGTAATGAATACCTGACAGAGTTGAAGCATGCTAGTAAGGACTAGCCTTGTCCCCAGACTTTCTCGCGCTATAGTCTTGTTCGGTGCCAGTCTGACAATTCCAAGCTGTTTAAAAGTTAACTAAACGTTGTGTGACTTGTTCCTAATTAGGTGGTTTGATGATCACGTTTCTTATCGTTACCGGGAGCCAAGTGGCTGTGTTTGTACGCGTTATTCGCTTCAAGAGAGAAAGACGAGTTCAAATGACTGCCATTAACTTGCGCTCGATAAATCGTGCAAGAAATTTGGCTTCAAGAGATATGTCTACGAACGCAGGCAACATTTCAATTGCCACATTCGAGCAGGAAAATGTCGAGCAAACTGTTTCAACGAGTCAAGTCCATTGGGATTCTTTTTTGGACAACGTCCGCGCAGCATTTACAGTTTTTCTTGTGTGCTCGACGTACATCATAGCTTTCATCTTTGGAGCAGCTTTGGGAACGGGACTGACAATGGCGTACCAGGAAGAGCTGAAATCGTGTAAGATATTCACCGATCTCAACCTCTATGCGTGGACTGTTGTAATCACGATGTACATGTTATGCTTTGCTGCAAATCCCTACATTTACGGCCTTCGCAACAACGACTTGAAAAATGAATTTAAAGCTATGTTGTGTTTTCTGAATTCGACTACAAGATTTCATTAAGAAAATGTAGATGTTAGTAACGTAGAAAGGTCTAGGTATACAAACACATAGCTTCTTGTAGGGAAACTATGTGAGGTGCTGATTGGTTGTCAGTTGTTGTATAGAAATATAGATACTTGAAGTAGATTTATGTAAGAAGTGACTGTTGCTTTATAGACTAGACTAATGACCGCGTGCTAGGGCAGCGGATGAACGAGCTATTAATTTAATTGTGTTAGCTAGAAAAGTGTGTATATACCATATATATATATATATATATATATATATATATATATTGATTGATTGATTGATTGATTGACCAATGACAAACCTTGCAAGCGTCTCGTTATATGCCCCTCTAGACAGTCGGATTCTCATCAGTCTCGAGAAACATTACCTATCCGATTAATCCCAGATCTTTCTCCGTCCGCAGAGTCAAGATTTTTCTCGCGTGTCTCTGAACGTTCTCGTTTGTTTGCGCCATTCTTTCCATTTTTGGCATCGACGAGTACGTCGTCTACCACAATCCATTAGTGTGCGGTCCCAGTCTCGACTACAGCACCTTGCAAGTGATCATTACGACAGGTGAGGACGGCAATGCGCACATATTAGTGGCAGTGCAAACATAAAACGTCGAAATATGAAATATGGAAGATTGCTTATATTTAAATTACTTCGCTTATCAGTAAATCTACATAGTCATGCTTTTTGCCGCGCAGGAGCGTAGCGCGACCTCTAGAAGTGGGAGGCCATTAAAACTTCACGATGCCAAGAGACACGCCCACTTTCATAGACACGTCCATTTCTATTTTCTTCTAGTTGACTAACACGGTAGAATCAGTAGCAGATACAGACTGGGAAAAGGTAGTGCATATACTATATACAGATTTGGTCCTCACACGTATTTACAGTCCACAATTTTTATGACCACGCCTACAAATGATGAGGTTATAGCTTGGTCTAGCCCATGCCACGCTACGCCCCTGTTTTGTGGTACCCGCCACACTCCTCATATTTGGGAGTGTCCTATAATGTATATTCTGCTCGAGATTTAACAAACAACGTTGACTCTAGATGTTGTGTATAGATGTCATAGCTAAAGTTGCTTCGTTGGCGCAGGATATACACAACTGCCCTGTCCCATGTTAATGCCTCAGGTCCACAACGAGAAGCCCTACTCTCTGTTCGCGGTCACTGTGAGTCTGGAACTATGTAATGAAGCACCTGTGTTTGTTTAGAAACGTTTAAATAATTGCCTGCGACCTCCTAAGTGATAATGACATCAATAGCTTGTTTTTGCACGCAGTGCAGTATTATTGTATTACAACAAGAGAGAAGTTCAACAATTTACAGCTCAAACTAGAGTCTTCTATCTTGTTTCTACACGTCATCACAATATTCAGTACTTGTTCCTGCAGGTCACTAAAGTTAAATCACTGAACCTCTCTTGCTTTCTGCCAGATATAAAACTACCCATGCAAACCCATGCAAACCTCATTCAAGTGTTCATAGTGTTCCTTGATGTCTCACCACAGTAGACGTATTACATCTGCAGAAAAGTGTCTCATTGACAAGGTCAGACGGTTTATGGAGATGGAATGAAACTCCAAATAAAGAATAAGCCTCACGAAAGTTACTGACCGTCTTTCAATGGCAACTGGAATTAGTAAAACTCAGCTGTCCAAAATTAACTCAGAATCCAAGGCTACAGGCGGCAGCTTTAGAAGTCCCAAAAAGAGAAAGAGATATACTGTACCTCGCTTTGCAGTCAACGTGGATGATTTTGACAGAGGTGCTATTCGTCGTACTGCTCGCAAAATGTATGAGCAAAGGAGTATCCTAAATTAGACAAGCTTCTTGCTAAAGTCAGAGCCAATGAAATATTCCCTGGTGGTAGAACAACCCTGTTTTTGTTGCTAAAGAAAATGAGGTTTCAGTACCATAAAATGGATAACAAAGTTTTCTTCTATGAGAGACGGGATATTATTCAACAACGCCTCAAATATCAGAGAGAAATACGCAAATACCGAAAAGAAGGCCGTCCAATAGTGTACCTCGATGAGACTTGGGCAAACTCGTCCATAGCCCCTGAACACTTGTGGCTAGATGAAGAAGGAAAGGGTGGGTGGAAAAGACCTTCTGGGAAAGGCAAACGTCTTATTATACTTCATGCAAGGTACAAGAACGAATGGACTTCAAACTGCGCTCTTGTGTTCCGTTCCAAAAAACATACTGGAGATTATCATGATGAGATGAATAGAGAACATTTTTTGGATTGGTTTGAGAACAAGCTACTACAGAACGTTCCTGAAAGATCTGTTATCGTCTTAGACAACGCTCCTTATCACAATGTAGTGCTAGAGAAAGTCCCAACCAAATTTAGCACCAAGACCGTGATGAGTCATGGCTAGGCCCAGTCATGGTTAGGACCAGTCATGGTTAGAACCAGTCATGGCTACGACCAGTCATGGTTAGGACCAGTCACGGCTAGGACCAATCACGGCTAGGACCAGTCATGGCTTGGACCAGTCACGGCTAGGACCAGTCACGGCTAGGACCAGTCACGGCTAGGACCAGCCACGGTTAGGACCAGTTACGGCTAGGACCAGTCACGGCTAGGACCAGTCACTGCTAGGACCAGTCGTGGGTAGGACCAGTCATGGCTAGGACCAGTCACGGCTAGGACCAGTCACGGCTAGGACCAGTTACGGCTAGGACCAGCCACGGTTAGGACCAGTTACGGCTAGGACCAGTCACGGCTAGGACCAGTCACTGCTAGGACCAGTCGTGGGTAGGACCAGTCATGGCTAGGACCAGTCACGGCTAGGACCAGTCACGGCTAGGACCAGTCACTGCTAGGACCAGTCGTGGGTAGGACCAGTCATGGCTAGGACCAGTCATGGTTAGGACCAGTCATGGTTCACGATGTTTGGATAGTACAGCGCAAATTGCCGCAGTTTCATTAGACAACGGTCGACACATATAAGCGTTTCTTCGAGTTTGACTAAAGCTGTTAGTTATTCTCGAACACAAGTTCACTCGAACACAAGTTGGAGTCGTGGCCGAGACTTTAGTATAGGAACATGTATGAACGTCATGGGACATGCGACAGTTAGTACACGTACAATGTTTTAGGGGGCCGACGGTACGCAAAATACGCCTAGTACCAGCGTATAGCGTAGCGTAACTTAATACGATCAGTGACCATCCAGAGGCATATTTTTTGATTGGCTATTGGCTATATGATGCTCTTGCATCGAAATCAGCCAGCTGCCTATGTACGTGCACGCAGAAAGTAGTGGACCAGTCTCCTGCCACTCACAGAAGAAGAATGCATCTCCATGACTTGGGTACATTGAATGACAATACCAACTGAGTACGAACTTGTTGTTCTGTTTGCGAATTATTGTATTTGTAATTCTAATGGTTACTCATGCCCTGTTGCACTGTCACGTGAAAACTGGTCCTAGTCATGACTGGTTCGGAGCTAGGGCTATAGAGTTTGGGTTTCGGGTCCAGCACCACGTACAGCAATACCGAACAAATTATGTACATGTATGGCAACCTCAACTTCGTCCAGGTGGACCAGTTATGGCAGCCACAAGTAGCCCCGGATTAGTTAAAGCGGGTGACTATACCGTGACAACACTACTACAGTATATCTATGAATAAGGGAGATGCGTGTGTTCGTGTGTGTGTGTGTGTGTGTGTGTGTGTGTGTGTGTGTGTGTGTGTGTGTGTGTGTGCGTGTGTGTGTGCGTGCGTGTGTGCGTGCGTGTGTGTGTGCACGTGCGTGCGTGCGTGCGTGTGTGTGTGTGTGTGTGTGTGTGTGTGTGTGTGTGTGTGTGCGTGCGTGTTTCTAGAGAGGATCTCCAAGAAAGGCGAGTCGAAGCGCAACCGAATCTCACTTGCGCACGCCGAATCCATGTAGCTCGACAGTGAGATTGTCGTCCTTCTTCAGACTTCTCTCGGCACGACGCGATTTCCTGCCGATCGAACCCGCCTACGCACGCGCTCGCATTTCTCTGGAGCGATGCATCGGATCTCTACCGAATTTAAACTGCTCGTTCGAGACGTCGGACGGTACGCGCGGACCGTGGCGATTATTACCGGAGACGTCGAAAAAGGCAAGATATTTTTGTGTATATCCTAGTCATGAAAACATGCCTACTTTGGTATGGCCGTGTACGCGCGTCGAATAGCTGTCACGTGCGACACACCTGTTTCCCTCAACGGCAGCAACGTCTTCGAAACAACTACGTCCAACCGCACTGTCAAATGGTTGCGAGATTGATTGCATTACATTATGCAGCTATGCGGATGAGTAAGAACTAACACGTGACTTTCCAGTTTCTGCTGCCCGGATACATCATACTCTAATTTCTCGGAATGGGACGTTTGGTTACGTAGATTATCATTTGTCATTAACGGGATTGTCGAAATGGCGAGAGTCAGACGAGGCGTGACTTAGTATATGCGAGGAACAGACATCATGGTAAGTACATAACTGCACTTGACTTGCAAGTTTCTGCTTCCCTGAACGGGATTTTTCAAAACATGACACTTGATTACATTTAATTTGTCTTCGGTTGGATATTAACTTTCAATCAATAATGCAATCAGCTCGGGCAACGAACGAATTAACTAACAAATAAAAATCTAATCTGCCGGTGCGGAGAACGGGAAGCCACTTAGCTAATTTATTATAATTGAGTCCTAAGTTGCTGACCCATTTTTCCAAATTAATTTGACATATGAACCTGCATGTACAACTATGACGAAAGAATTAATCTTCACATGGCAACGTGCTTTTCCATACAAACGTTAGAGCTCTCCACGTGCTTATGCTCGTACAGCTTTATAAGCTATAAATGCACGTGACTGTGCAAGTAAACGTGGCAGTAAGATTTGAAACTAGGACTATTATAGTCGTTAGCAGGACTGGCGCCTATACGACTAGCATGTTGTTTTCTTGCCTGCAGCACCAGTTGGTAACTGGCATATAGATTGCCGTCATGTAAGTCTGCATTTTAAGCGGCGCGACACACGTGTTTTAGGCACCTGCCGTTCACTGAGCTGTTAATACGAAAACCGTTATGACACAACAGTCATCTAGCACCAATTGAAGCGTTCACATCTTATCACCGTGATGCACGTTGATCTCTTCGATTACAGTTCAAGCGGACTGGCGAATGACAGCTTTAATTGGCTCACAAATAGCTCTGGCGCAAACATGACCGATTTCAACAAGTCATGTGTTTTCAATGTCTCAGAAAGCGAACCCATCGTCGACGATTTTAGTATCGGATTTAAGGTCGTCGTCGGTCTGTTGTACACGCTCCTCGGATTCTTCGGTATTGTCGGTAATATTTCTATTCTTGTTGTTCTGTGCAAAAATGGACGAGAGAAACTGGACAATACGACTAACCTTTGCTTGCTCAACGTCGCCGTTATCGACTTGTTCTATTTTTTTGTCTGCCATCCTTTCATCATGTGGAATCTTCTCGGGGAGGGCACGTGGAGGACGGACAACGTCACGTGTCAAATCAACGGATGCTTGAACTGTATGGTCTATCTCATCGGTTGCTACAGCCTGTCTCTCATCGCACTCGAAAGACAGCTGAATATCACCTACCCGGCAAGACCCCGGATGTTGACACATCGCAGAGTTAAAGTGTTTATCGCGTGTATTTGGTTGTTTTCGATTTTTTGTGCTGTTGTTCCTTTATTCGGCTTCAACAAATACGTCGTCTACCGCAATCCTCTTGTCTGCGGTCCAGGTCTCGATTACTCCACATGGCAGGTGCTGATTATGACAGGTGAGCAGGGTGTCACTCTGAAGTCGTCATAGAATTTGTTACTGCGTTATTTGATGTTGTATGCTATTTCCAATGCGACAGTAATGGCGTATCATGCTGCAGCCGATTTGTCAAGAAAATACAAAACCGCGGTTGCACACGAATTGGTAGGATCGACAGCCTTTAGGACGGGTTTACATGAACAATAGGCAGCATCTTGCGTTTTGCGTCTTCTGCGTTCAAATTACATCAAACAACAGTGTGGTTTGCGTGTGCGTGTGTAAGATGCAAACATACGGGTATCTTCTACCAATGTCTAGGAAGGAAACTGTAAAACGTAGCTTGTATTATCACAAACATGTATAGGAGATATTTTATTTATGTAATGAATACCTGACAGAGTTGAAGCATGCTAGTAAGGACTAGCCTTGTCCCCAGACTTTCTCGCGCTATAGTCTTGTTCGGTGCCAGTCTGACAATTCCAAGCTGTTTAAAAGTTAACTAAACGTTGTGTGACTTGTTCCTAATTAGGTGGTTTGATGATCACGTTTCTTATCGTTACCGGGAGCCAAGCGGCTGTGTTTGTACGCGTTATTCGCTACAGGAGAGAAAGACGAGTTGAAATGGCTGCCATTAACTTGCGCTTGATAAATCGTGCAAGGAATTTGGCTTCAAAAGATACGTCTGCGAACGCAGGCGGCATTTCAACTGCCACAGTCGAGCAGGAAAATGTCGAGCAAACTGTTTCAACGAGTCAAGTCAATTGGGATTCTTTTTTGGACAACGTCCGTGCAGCATTTACAGTTTTTCTTGTGTGCTCGACGTACATCATAGCTTTCATCTTTGGAGCAGCTTTGGGAACGGGACTGACAATGGCGTACCAGGAAGAGCTGAAATCGTGTAAGATATTCACCGATCTCAACCTCTATGCGTGGACTGTTGTAATCACGATGTACATGTTATGCTTTGCTGCAAATCCCTACATTTACGGCCTTCGCAACAACGACTTGAAAAAGGAATTTAAAGCTATGTTTTGTTTTTATGAATCCGACTACAAGATTTCATTAAGAAAATTTAGGTGTTAGTAACGTAGAAAGGTCTAGGTATACAAACAAATAACTTCTTGTAGGGAAACTATGTGAGGTGTTGATTGGTTGTCAGTTGTTGTATAGAAATAGAGATACTTGAAGTAGATTTATGTAAGGAGTGACTGTTGCTTTATAGACTAGACTAATGACCGCGTGCTAGGGCAGCGAATGAACGAGCTATTAATTTAATTGTGTTAGCTAGGAAAGTGTGTATATACCATATATATATATATATATATATATATATATATATATATATATATATATATATTGATTGACCAATGACACACCTTGCAAGCGTCTCGTTATATGCCCTTCTAGACAGTCGGATTCTCATCAGTCTCGAGAAACATTACCTATCCGATTAATCCCAGATCTTTGTCCGTCCGCAGAGTCAAGATTTTTCTCGCGTGTCTCTGGACGTTCTCGTTTGTTTGCGCCATTCTTTCCATTTTTGGCATCGACGAGTACGTCGTCTACCACAATCCATTAGTGTGCGGTCCCAGTCTCGACTACAGCACCTTGCAAGTGATCATTACGACAGGTGAGGACGGCAATGCGCACATATTAGTGGCAGTGCAAACGTAAAACGTCAAAATATGAAATATGAAAGATTGCTTATATTTAAATTACTTCGCTTATCAGTAAATCTACATAGTCATGCTTTTTGCCGCACAGGAGCGTAGCGCGACCTCTAGAAGTGGGAGGCCATTAAAACTTCACGATGCCAAGAGACACGCCCACTTTCATAGACACGTCCATTTCTATTTTCTTCTAGTTGACTAACACGGTAGAATCAGTAGCAGATACAGACTGGGAAAAGGTAGTGCATATACTATATACAGCTTTGGCCCTCACACGTATTTACAGTCACAATTTTTATGACCACGCCTACAAATGATGAGGCTATAGCTTGGTCTAGCCCATGCCACGCTACGCCCCTGTTTTGTGGTACCCGCCACACTCCTCATATTTGGGAGTGTCCTATAATGTATATTCTGCTCGAGATTTAACAAACAACGTTGACTCTAGATGTTGTGTATAGATGTCATAGCTAAAGTTGCTTCGTTGGCGCAGGATATACACAACTGCCCTGTCCCATGTTGATGCCTTAGGCCCACAACGAGAAGCCCCTACTCTCTGTTCGCGTTCACTGTAAATCTGGAACTATGTAATGAAGCACCTGTGTTTGTTTAGAAACGTTTAACTAATTGCCTGTGGCCTCCTAAGTGATTATGACATCAATAGCTTGTTTTTGCACGCAGTGCAGTATTATTGTATTACAACAAGAGAGAAGTTCAACAATTTACAGCTCAAAATAGAGTCTTCTATCTTGTTTCTACACGTTATCACAATATTCAGTACTTGTTCCTGCAGGTCACTAAAGTTAAATCACTGAACCTCTCTTGCTCTCTGCCAGATATAAAACTACCCATGCAAACCGATGGAAACCCCATTTCTTCAAGTGTTCATAGTGTTCCTTGATGTCTCACCACAGTAGACGTATTACATCTGCAGAAAAGTGTCTCATTGACAAGGTCAGACGGTTTATGGAGATGGAATGCAACTCCAAATAAAGAATAAGCCTCACGAAAGTTACTGACCGTCTTTCAATGGCAACTGGAATTAGTAAAACTCAGCTGTCCAAAATTAACTCAGAATCCAAGGCTACAGGCGGGAGCTTTGGAAGTCCCAAAAAGAGAAAGAGATATACTGTACCTCGCTTTGCAGTCAACGTGGATGATTTTGACAGAGGTGCTATTCGTCGTACTGTTCACAAAATGTATGAGCAAAGAAGTATCCTAAATTAGACAAGCTTCTTGCTAAAGTCAGAGCCAATGAAATATTCCCCGGTGGAAGAACAACCCTGTTTTTGTTGCTAAAGAAAATGGGGTTTAAGTAACATAAAATGGATGACAAAGTTTTCTTCTATGAGAGACGGAATATTATTCAACAACGACACAAATATCAGAGAGAAATACGCAAATACCGAAAAGAAGGCCGTCCGATAGTGTACCTCAATGAGACTTGGGAAAACTCGTCCATAGCCACTAAACACTTGTGGATAGTTGAAGAAGAAAAGGGTGGTGGAAAAGACCTGGGAAAGGCAAACGTCTTATTATACTTCATGCAAGGTCCAAGAACGGATGGACTCCAAACTGCGCTCTTGTGTTCCGTTCCAAAAAACATACTGGAGATTGTCATGATGAGATGAGTGGAGAACATTTCTTGGATTGGTTTGAGAACAAGCTACTACAGAACGTTCCTGAAAGATCTGTTATCGTCTTAGACAACGCTCCTTATCACAATGTAGTGCTAGAGAAAGTCCCAACCAAATCTAGCACCAAGACCGTGATGAAGGAGTGGCTCACAAGTAAAACATTGCATTTGAAGACACAGATCTCAAGGCAGACTTGTTTGCAAAGATCAGAGACACCGCTCCCTACAGGAAATTGTTTCAGACGAATGACCTGTCACAACGACTTGGTCATACAGTTCTTCGATCTCCTGTTGCTCACTGTGAGCTAAACCCGATTGAATTGGCTTGGTCAGAGTCAAACAATGCTTGAAAGAGCACAACCAAACCTTCAAGCTGGCCGACTTGGAAGAACTGGTACTTGCAGCGTTTCAGTCTGTGACTCCGGAGATGTGGAAATCGTACTGTAAACACGTAGAAAAGGAAGAAGAAAATTTCTGGAAAAAAGACGGGATGCAGGAAAACCTCGTGGAGAGATTTATCATCACAAATGAGATAGATGACGACGATGACAACTACGAAGTGCCGGAATTTGATAGTGATGTTCCCTCATTAAGACGAGGAAGAAGACATTTGTCATCCAAGCCCAGACGAACACGACCAAGCGTTGCTGAACGCAGACGAAGCTTTGAATTAGAGTAATTAATCGTAATGAGGTAATTAACGTGGCCTCTGCTTTCATGACCACTTAGCTGTAATCATATTCTAACATAACGTTTTAATAGACTAATGGTCTTTGATATGCAAAAACGTTATCCTCCTGGCTGCGTCTTAATTACATGATCGGTTTAGCGTCTAGAAGAAATCGGTGCTCTTGCGCTTTCGAATGATGCCAAGATCGTCGCTTACCGACGAAGCACACAGGAGTTATTGCAATCTTTTAAATACACAGTGAACGCGAACAGAGAGTAGTGCTATTGTTGGTGATGAAAGTCTTGACCTTCTCATTCCCGGCGAAATTCAAAATAGACAACATCTGACAACCTTACTTCCACACATGAATGGCTGGATATCATGAAAGTGGACACAACATGATTTGCAGAAGTGTTTGGATGACAATATCAAATCCACCATGGAAAGAAAGTGTCAAAGCTTAAGAGATCAAGCAAGGCTTAAGGCCATAGCGCCTCCTTATTTAGGGGGTTGGTTGAAAGCAATTCCTGAACACAGCGTATACTCTTGCAATGTCGTTTGTGTTTTGAGCGTTGATTATGTTAATTAGGAAGTGTGAGTTGATAGTCTAATTATGATGCGTTTCTGCATGTAGATATTGTCACGCCTATAATTTAATTAGTAATAAACGTGTCATATAGTTTGTGGTAAGAAACGGCAATTTTTGGCATTTGGCTCTTCATGGGACATGTCCAGTGGCACTTTCTTTTTTTCCGAATATCTTGCAACGGAAACGCTCTCTAATGTCAGCCATGAACGGTTGAGCAATTTATCAAACGGAAACTGGTACTTCAACGGCACGTCGTGCGTCTTCAACGTCTCACGCATCGATCCTATTGTCGACGACTTTAGCATTGCTTATAAGGCAGTCATCAGACTCTTGTATACTCTCATCGCCATTTTGGGTGTCGTCGGAAATGTTTCGATCATTTTCGTCTTATACAAGAACGGACGTCGTCGACACGAGTATCCTTCCAACGTCTGCCTCTTGAAAGTAGCCGTCATCGATTTGCTCTATTTTCTTGTCTGCCATCCCATCATCATGTGGAATCTCCTCAGAGAAGGAACGTGGAGAACGGGCGACGTCATATGTCGTATTAACGGAGGCCTGAACTGCATGGTTTACCTCACCGCCTGCTACAGCTTGCCTCTCATCAGTCTCGAGAGACAGTTGAATATCACCTATCCGATTAAGCTCAGATCTTTGTCCGTCGGCAGAGTCAAGATTTTCTCGCCTGTCTCTGGACGTTCTCGCTCGTTTGCGCCATTCTTGCCATTTTTGGCATCAGCGAGTACATCGTCTACCGCAATCCGTTAGTGTGCAGTTCCAGTCTCGACTACAGCACCTGGCAGGTGATCATCACGACAGGTGAGGACGACAATGCGTATATATATATATATATATATATATATATATATATATATATATATACATCCGCTGCAATACTGGTGGCCGTGGAACGTGCAAAATGTAATGTGTCGAAATACGAAATATGCACGTGCATCTAAGAAAGATTGCGCGTATTTTCAATTACTTGGCTTAGCATTGATTAAGTTAATTCTCACTTTTTGCTGTGTATCTGCAACTCTCCCCATATATGTATACGTAGGTGTGTCCTATAATTTTATTCAGCATGAGATTTAATTAATAAACAACGTTAACTAAATGTTGTGTGTGTCTTAGCTAAAAGTTAATTTAGTTGCTGAGTTGACGGAGATGCCGCGTCTCATCTATTTTTAACAAGACAAATATGTTTATGCGTGTACATATGCGTGCATCTTTGCTTTTGTTTCAACCAGTAATTGAAGCTGTGTTTACATCCTCGCTTCCAGCCTTCTGAAAGAATTACAAATGTAGACGCTATTTTCCTTTAATTAAATGCGTTACCCGCATGTAAAATTTATCTACAAAGCTACCATCGTTTCACGACCGCAGAGTCCGTAAGTAGTCTAGTCTGTAGTCGTAGAAGTATGTACTGTACAGTAATAAGAGTCGTAACATGCCGCTTCTGTATGGTTACGCAAAGTTAGGTCCCGTATATTTTAATGTCGTAAAAAAGCCAAACCGATGGGTTTTGCCTTAGCAGTTATATTAATTGTTAGCAGGTACTAGCAGTAAGTTCTGTTGTTGATTTCCTACCAGACGTGGCAATCGCAAACTTGAATTACACTGTTCTGGTAAAAACTCTTTCATAATGTTTTGCGCATCTGATTGTCTTGTCTGTGGTTGTCACGTACAACATAAAGGAAAGACTGCGTCTTGATTGGCCTCACAGGAGACGTGGCACATTCCTGATACGTGACAAGACATAGCCACAAACGCAGACCGCAGACCCGAAGTCAGTTGACCTTTATGCGTTTGAGTAGCTCCTCGCATAGTCTCGTAACTTTTACAAAGTCCCGTTTCTTACGTTTAGCATTTGGATGTTTTCAATTTTTTGCGTTGTCGTTCTAATATTTGGAGTCTATAAATACGTTGTCTATTGCGATCCTCTCAGCTGCGGTCCAGGTTCATTACTCCACTTAATAAAATTGGCAGGTGATGACTCGATCACGACAGTTGATCAAGGTGTCACTCTGCACCTGCTAGAGAAATCTTTTCCCGCTTTGATTGGTAAGTTGCATGATTTAGATCCCATGCTACAGTAATGGAGTAACTTACGCGTGTACATGAAATGGCCGCTAACCTAAGAAAAACAAAACCGTTTGCACACGAATTGGTAATGACGAACTAAACAGACAGGTTTACATTACACACTCACACACACACACACACACACACACACACACACACACACACAAAACACACACACACACACACACACACACACACACACACACACACACACACACACACACACACACACACACACATACACACACACGCGCGCGCGCGTATACAGACAACACGGTGACCGTGTATATATACTCTTGCAAGGTCGTTTGTGTTTGAGCGTATATTAGAGAAGCGCCAGTACATAATTGATGGGCTAATTGGGATGCGTATATACTCTTACATCTATTCTTAGATGTGTGATGTACTTTGTGGTAAGAAACGTTACGTTATCACATTAGCATTTGACTCTTCATTGAACATGTCCAGCAAAAATTTCTCTGATGCTCTTGCAACGGAAACGCTCTCTAATGTCAGTCTAGAACGGTTCGGTAATTTATCAAATGGAAACTGGTACGACAACGACACATCTTGCGCCTTCAACGTCTCGCGCATCGAGCCTATTGTTGACGACTTTAGCATCGCTTTTAAGGCTGTCGTCGGACTCTTGTATGCTCTCATCGCCATTTTGGGTGTCGTCGGTAACATTTCGATCATTTTCGTCTTATACAAGAACGGACGTCGTCGACTCGAGTATCCTTCCAATGTCTGCCTCTTGAACGTCGTCGTCATCGATTTGTTGTACTTTTTTATCTGCCATCCCATCATCATGTGGAATCTCCTCAGACAAGGAACGTGGAGAACGGGAGACGTCATGTGTCGCATTAACGGAGGCTTGAACTGCATGGTTTACCTCACCGCCTGCTACAGCTTGCCTCTCATCAGTCTCGAGAGACAGCTGAATATCACCTATCCTATTAATGCCAGATCTTTGTCCGTCGGCAGAGTCAAGGTTTTTCTCGCCTGTCTCTGGACGTTCTCGTTCGTTTGCGCCATTCTTCCCATTTTTGGCGTCAACGAGTACGTCGTCTACCGCAATCCGCTAGTGTGCGGTCCCAGACTTGACTACAGCACCTGGCAAGTGATCATCATGACAGGTGAGGAAGGCAATGCGCATATAGATTTGGCCTTAATATCTCCGCTGCAATGCAGGTGGTTTTGTGAGACTAGTTATAATGCGCCGACGTTACACATAAGCACACCTGCCCATATTAGTTAGCATCAAGTGTACTGGTGTCAATTAATACGCATGCATTCTGCACGAGATTCAACAAACAACGATGACTAAAAGTTGTGTATGATGTCTTAGCTAGTTGCTGCGTTGGCGAAGGCTAAGGCTGTCGTGGCCCACCTTTGGAAAGAGAAAATGTGTTTATGCGTACAGACAAGCGTGTATATCTGCTTTTGTTTTAGCGATGAACTATAGATAGGAAACGTGACTTTATTGTTATATACATATATATGTATGTTGGTGCAGACATGTCTGGCTGGCTGACATAACAATGTTAGAAATGTGCTACGTCCTCAGTGCGTTCCAATCACATCACCGTATTTGAGATTGGTCGCTCGTGACAACTAGAAACAATAGACGAACCGGCAGATTCGCCAAACGTTCTAAATAAAGAGGTCTCATCAGAACCGTGAGCTGTACGTCGCAACTCTTGTCTAAAATAGACAACAGAACTTATCTGTATGCAACTACTCAATGAATCACTTTTCTAGCTTACGACATCTATAGTGATCGACATAGGCGTAGAGAAGCTATGGGGCCACTGAGCCATGCCCCCAATCATCAGGCTTAGCCCTAAGGTCACTATACAAAATATGTCACTGTGAAAGCGAACTACAAGTGGAAGAAACGACTAGCTCCAATAAACGACAATGCGAAACCTACATGTATGTGGTCTAATTGTCAGCATGGTATGTGTCTGACCAATTAGTTTAGTAGAGAGAGAGAGAGAGAGAGAGAGAGAGAGAGAGAGAGAGAGAGAGAGAGAGAGAGAGGAAGGGAGGGAGGGAGAGAGGAGGGAGTGAGGAGGGAGCGAGGGAGGAAGGGAGGGAGAGAGAGTGTGTGTGTGACGCTAGTGCATGCAATGAGCATTCGCGAAACTCGGTCGACGGTGGTTACATTCAAGTTAGACAATGTCGTCTAATACCGCGCATCATTGAGATTGCCCCCCAACTTGGACGCCATTCCTATCCTTCTGTATAAGACGATCTCTTGCCTCAAGCCATTTCTCATTCTGAATGGATCGGCTATAGACAGTCTATCATTCCATGTGATCTGCATGATCTGTGCTTCATACCACATTTGCAGAAACTTTACAGTAAACGCTGGACACGTACTCTGTACTTGTAGTAGTTTGTTGAAAAGCTTATAGTGAGATACCCTATCGTATGCTGTAGACAGACAGATCTAAACTGCATCCAAACATTTTACAATTTTTCTCCTTTTTAGAAAATATTGCCCTGACTCTTTCAAAACAAATGTGCAGTCCTCACAACTGCATGTGCATGTGTTCTCTTACAGCCGATACTGCGTCTTACTTGACTGATGTAACAATAGACCAGATATCCTGCCTTTGAAGTAACGCATTGACTTGCATTACAAAGATACATGTAGTTATATATTTATATATATATATATATATATATATATATATATATATATAACTATATATATATATATATAACTATATATAGTGATATGCAAACATTCTAATAGCAAAATGTCTCTCAATGTCAATCGGAGTAAAGTTTCTTCGACTTTGAGTTGATGCTTCTTACTGCTAAGAAAGTTTAGTAATTCGCTATGTTTTGCTGTTTGTTTACTATAGGTGGTTTGCTTATAACATTTATCGTCACGATTTGCAGCCAGAGCATTTTGTTTGTGCGAATCTTGCATTTCAAGAAAGTAAAACGAAAGGAACAAGCTACGCTACCTCACACAAGCACGCTAGCCTCGAAAGACAAAAATACAGAATTGTCTTCGTTTTCCAAGACGACAAGAAACGTGACCAATGCCAATAGCACCACCACGATCCAAGAGCAATGGAATTTCTTCTTGGACGACGTCCGAACGGCATTTAATGTTTCCGTTGCTTGCTTGACTTACATCCTAGCATTCATCCTTGGAGCTGCAGTCGGAACGGCATTGACTATTGCTTATCAAGAAGAGCGGAAGTCGTGCACAGTCTTTACTAACCTCAATATCTATGCGTGGACCGTCGTAGTTACAGTCTACATGTCTTGCTTTGCAGCCAATCCTTACATTTATGGTCTTCGTAACAACGATATATGCAACGATTTTAAGGGCGTTTTTTCGTGTCTGAATCCTGTTAAGAGACGAGGAAGCTTTCGTCCAGGTGATGATAGCAAGACTAGCGCCAATCGGACGATGATCTCTACTGTCCACCATCTCAAAACTCTTATCAATTGACATAGAGTGATTCATGGTGTAGGGACAATATGTTATCACGCAGTACATACATAAATACACAAATTTTTGATTTACGTTATAATTAAATATTCTGTACATTTACAAATTCTTGTATTAATTATTTTATTAATATATGCTAACAACATTACGATGTAATAGAAGATGTAGAGATTGCCGAAGAATGCAAGTTGTAATAGCCTAGTGTTATCACTGTGCAAAGACATTTTTTGGTATTACCTCTAATCTAATTCTCTTGCATTGCAGAATCGCTATAGCTAGCGGGTGCTTATACAATCACAGCTCTACCTGGCATCGATCTCCATGCATGCATTTATACGCCACAGTCTAGTTAACCCACGAGTATTAGAGAAGGACGCCACAATGAGTAGTGAACTGCATGCTCCGCTGTTAGGTTACTCTAGGGGTCTCACACTCGTCTGGGTTTGTTGAGCCAATCAGCAATCCGTTTGGAATACGGACAATGTGTGACGTAACAATCCCGCTCTTATACATACAAACAATCATCTGACGTAACAATCCCGCGTATGATGACCGCGGTGACTAATCGTGTAGAAGAACACATGAAACCGACGAGGAGCACCCTTTAAGTTTCACATGAAACCGACGAGGAGCACCCTCTAAGTTTTCAAGTAATGGCTGCACGTTTTTCTGATAGACGAGCTCGTGAAACTCCATGGAGGAAGTGTGCGTATGCCGTAAGCTTCAAGCACTTATTGAACAGATCGATCTGATTCTTTATATACTATAGATCGACGAGCTCATGCATGAGACAATTAAGGCAAACAATCGCACTTGTGGATCGCACGAGCAAACGGAATTAAGTGCGTAGAAGTCGTAACGTTGGCACGTCATCGTAAACGCAGACGCCATATATGCATATATAAACATAACATTGTAACGAACCAGCATGCGGGGTTGTCTACATACTGATGATATCGCCGGCGTTGATAAAAAGCAGACTCTTCTTGGTGTTGTTGGAACAGCAATACCTTCAAGCAAAAGGTGAAAGCAAATATGGCTTGATTCTATTACCAAATGTCAACGTTGTAGTTTTTGAAATGTACGTTTTTCATGAGGCGTGGCCTAATATGAAATTTGCGCACAAGGTGAGTTGTCTATATTTAATAGCTATGCGGCACAGGCCCGATGTTACCTCTATACAGTAGTGCGACGGAGGAATGCTATATACAGTTTTACTCTACAGTCTCTCTCTCTCTCATACATGCACACAGACACAGACACAAACACAGACACAGACACAGACACACACACACACACACACACACACACACACACACACACACACACACACACACACACACACACACACACACACACTATTACCTGTCAAGGGGTAATAGGTATGTTTATGCTTGCTCATTGGATTTTCAAAAGCATACGACAGGGTGTCGCATTATAAATTGTTCAGTAAACTATTACGACTTGGCACACCAGTCTATCTTGTAAAGATACTTGCCAATTGGTATGCTGCGCAATCTACGCAGATAAAGTGGGATAACAGAATTTCAGAACCCTTTAATGTCTGTAATGGTGTTCGTCAAGGTAGCGTTTTAGCTCCGTATTTGTTCAATGTTTACATGGACAATTAATTGGAAGATCTAAGAGATTCTGATGTTGGTGCCAAGATTGGCAACATGTTTTGGGGTGTTTGGCTTACTCTGATGATTTCTTGCTTATTTTTTCTACTGCGACTGGTCTGCAAAAAATGATGGATATGTGTGTGCAATATGCCAATGTTCACTATTTGAAGATCAATGGCAAGAAGTGCTCTGTTATTGGATTCATTAAAAGTGTTAAGTCATCACGTAATCTTCCAGAATTTTCATTGAATGGAATTACGTTGTCGTGTCAGGAAAATATCAATCATCTCGCTGTTGTTTTGGATATGCTGGGTCGTGATCAAGTGGCAGTGGATGCCAGGAAGTTCTTTGGCGCTGTTAACTCCGCTGTTGCAAGAATGGGAGGTAGCTGCTTGAGCGACAGCACTTGGAAGAAAATAGTAGATATTCAGCTATTTTCTATTTCATCGTTTGGTAGCCAGCTGTGGAACTTGGACAAAACGTCAACTGCTAAGACGCCATATTTAGGAAAGGTATTCGACGGGGACTTGGTCTTCGATGGAGAGACTCACTGTATGAGCGCCTAGGTAATTGGATGGCCAATGGGTCAGTGAAAATTCGAACAGTACAAGCTTTATCGTTGAAACGGTCACTAGACTCTAGAAATAACCTAGTTAGAGAACTATCGTGAAGAGTCTATAGAGATAAGTTGCCCTTTGTAGATGTGCATACTAATTGTTTGCCATCTCGCTGAAGGAATTACGCTCCCTGTTATATACTTAGCCGTCTGTTTGTTTTTGAGGTGTCTATGTGTATGTGTGTGTTCCTATGTATATTTCTCTCGTTTTTGAGACGCTATACCTGTTGGTACGAAGTAAAATATATATTATCATATATGTCTCCAGCTTACTAAGCACTGAACTTGATCTCTTTACTCTCAGTCTGGACGTAGTTTGATGTTTAAGAGGAGCAAAATCAGCTGGAGCTTGCTCATTTTCCACAATCTGATGAAACTGCTAGATAGCATTGTGACGTAAGAATGACATGTACACATCTATGCGTGTACATTAATGCAGTTTGTGGTATAACAAACGTGTGATGTCGTTTGTGGAAAGAAACAACACACTTCGGCATTTGTCTCTTCATTGAGCATGTCCAGTGGTACTTTTTCTTCGATTCTCTTGCACCGGAAACGCTCTCTAATGTCACGGTTTGCCAATCAATCAAGCGGAAACTGGTCCGTCAACGAAACGTCGTGCGTCTTTAACGTCTCGCACATCGATCCTATTGTCGACGACTTTAGTATTGCTTTCAAGGCTGTCGTTGGACTCCTGTATGCTTTCATCGCCATTTTGGGTATCGTCGGAAACGTTTCGATCATTTTTGTCTTGTACAAGAACGAACGTCGTCGACTCGAGTATCCTTCCAACGTCTGCCTTTTGAACGTCGTCGTCATCGATTTGTTCTACTTTTTTGTCTGCCATCCCATCATCATGTGGAATCTCCTCAGAGAAGGAACGTGGAGAACGGGAGACGTCATGTGTCGCATTAACGGAGGCCTGAACTGCATGGTTTACCTCACCGCCTGCTACAGCTTGCCTCTCATCAGTCTCGAGAGACAGCTGAATCTCACCTATCCGATTAAGCCAAGGTACTTGTCCGTCAGCAGAGTCAAATTTTTTCTCGCCTGTCTCTGGACGTTCTCGTTCGTTTGCGCCATTCTTCCCATTTTTGGCGTCAACGAATACGTCGTCTACCGCAATCCGTTAGTGTGCGGTCCCAGTCTCGACTACAGCACCTGGCAAGTGATCATCATGACAGGTAAAGATGGCAATGATCACATATACGAGTAGTTATTTCCAATGTATCTTCGCTGCAACGTGGTTGTGCAAGCGTAATCCGTTGAATACAAAATAAGTGCAACTGAGAAAGTTTGTATTAATTTTAATTACTAGTATTCGCAACTCTCTCCATAAATGGGCGTGTCCTATAATATTTATTTTGCAAAAATCCAACGAAAATGTTAACCAAACATTGTGTATGTGTCATGGCTGGTAGCTGAGTTGACGAAGGATATACAGCTGCCGCGTCTCACTTATTTTTAAAGACAGAGATGTGTTTATGCATGCTTGCATGCGTGCGTCTTTCCTTTTGTTTCAGCCAGTAACTAATTACCCCATCGCTTCCACAGTTATGCATGAGCTTCTGAAACCACACCGGTGCAGGAAGAGGAGATGGGGGATGCAGCCCCCTCGCTCAGCAAAGGCACTGAAAATTTTTATGCCAGTGACTTTTGCAAATCCGTTACGGTCTGGCAAGCGAGGTAGTTTTTGCTTACTTATGTTGATATAAACGGTAGCCCCCCGCTCGTGAACATCTTCTCACGTTACTGAACCACGATTGAATTATAGCAAAGAATTACGAATTTGGACCATGTGACCTTTAAGTTCGCCACCTGTAAACTAAATCCTACAAAGCGACTGTCGTTTCACGTGACCGCAGAATTTGTAACGAAATAGTCAGCAGTCGTAGAAGTACAGTAATAAGAGTTATCACATGCATATATGGGACAGAAATTTCGTCTAGGGAGTTACGCAATGTTAGTTTTCCGTTAAATGCTGTAAACAACGAAAGCGATTGATTTTATGCTAATAGTGTTGAAAAGCCAGCTCTGTTGTATATAGACCTGACATTCGCACACGAACATGAATTACACCGTTCTGGTAAAATAATCTTTCACGAAGTCTCGCACACCTGATTAGCTTGTCGCAGACCGGAAGTCATTTCACCCCTGAGTAGCTGTTCGCCTAGCCTCGGACATCCAAACCAGAGAGCGCGCTGAGCGCGCGAACACTAGTCTGGACCAAGTCGATACTAAAATGATCTCAAACGTACGTATCAAAAAGCTATGCTTAATGGTAGTCTGACAGCCTAAGGTCGTTTTACCTAGGTCAATAATGAGATGGAAAGATAAGGGGATTTTACATTACACAAACATATCATTTGTGCAATGGGATCTCACGAACAAAGAAGAGACGTCTGCCGTGTTTGCGGCGATATTTTGGTGTACGGCTGGACACGACGACTCTTTGATTCTGCGGCAGAGACGGGGACATTCTGCGCACAGTACAACCTACAGCTAGAAAGAAATGAATAAATCACCAAAACGGTAGAATGTGAACCTCATCCACATCATTAGAACGGCGATATTACGGCGAAACACGTCAGACTGAAACGCCTTCCGAACCGACAATAGCCTCAAAACTACCGTACACGAAAGAATAGCATCCTTGCTTGATACGACAATCGCCTTCAGAGCTTGCTTCTATAATAGCAGCTGATAACTGCTTAGATAGGAGGCCGGTTACCTGATCTTCCATGAGAGATTTTAGCGGAGAAAAAACCAGAACAATTGGATGTTTAGCGAAACGATTTACTTCAGCTATACGCAGCTCATGCATCACTATAGAGAGGACTTGGAAGATAGCAGACCTTCCAAAACTAGTCGGAAATGTAGCGAACACATCTCGTCCATTCAGAAGGTACTCCACCGTTGTTCTCTGTTCAGGATGCAGTGACGCAATTCTCAGTGTCGCAGACGCCTTGGCGAAAGCCGTGGTAAGAACACAATCGTTCACAATGCTGCTGGCACTTGTGGTCATGATTAGATGTATTGTATGTCGCCCGGAACGCGTTTCAGAATGTGTGTGACGCGTGCGTGCACTTAGCTACCATGGAGGATTTCGCACGCTCGTAATCAGCGTTAGTGCACTTAGCATAACCAATTACTGCTAAGCCAATCAGAATTTACCATCGACATTCCGGTTGTAAGGAACTGACTGTCTTAGAAGGCTGTTTCCGAAATCATTTTAGTATCGACTTGGTCCAGACTAGAGTTCGCGCGCTCTCTGGTCTTGAAGTTCGAAGCTACTGTTCGCCAAGTCTCGTAACTTTTACGAAGTCCATTGTGCATACATACGCCGTGGCCACGACTTGGCAAGAAAAATCAATACCATTTGCACACGAATTGGTATAGGATCGCGATGGATTGACGAACTAAAATAACGGATTTACATTAATTAAAAACACGCAGCCTTCTGCGATTGCGTTTTAAGTTTAATACTTTGCGTTCCAATTGCATCAGACGTCAGTGGTTGCCTGTGTATATTTAGCGCTCGTAACTTCTTTGATGACATTACCAATGTTCGGGTATTTTCTTCCATAATATACCACAAATACTATTATCAAAGACAATATTTCATGCATGTAATGCTCGCATGACTGCTAGTTTGAAGAAACTCTTGTTGCAGTGATGATTCTTTGAGAAATAGAATTGGCGCTATTAAGCTCTGTTTTCCAGATAATATATATATGTATGTATGCATGTATGTATGTATGTATGTATGTATGTATGTATGTATGTATGTATGTATGTGGCTCAATTGGTTAGAGTGTGCATTTGGAGATTGGGAACATCCGGGACCTTTGGGTCAGAGTTCGAGTGCGGGAGGGCCACATACATAAATTCCCTTGGGCAAGGAACTAACATACAATTGCCTCTGTCTACAGCAAGTATCTACGGCAAGTACAGCAAGAGTGAAGTACATCATAGTGACTTCTGATAGTGACTTTTGCTACAGTAGTGTTAGATTGCAGTGTTAGGTTGCGGTGTTAGATTGCAGAATGGTGATTGCAGTATCTAACCTGGGCCCTAAGGGTCCTTGTAAACCAAAAAATGTATGTATGTATGTATTCCTGATTTATAGGTGGTCTGATGACAACGTTTCTTATCGTTATCTGGAGCCAAGCGGTTTTGTTTGCCCGAGTTAGTCGCTACAAGAAAGAAAGACGACGTCGACGGAACAGTATCTTGGGTATAAAAATTGAACAAGGATTTTGTCTTCAACTGTAAAAGGTGTTTCAACTTTTACAGTGATGGAGGTAAATGTCGAGCGAAGTGTTTTATCGACTCAAGTCAATTGGGATTCTTTCTTGGACAACGTCCGCGCGGCATTTACAGTTTTTCTTGTGTGCTCTACGTACTTTATAGCTTTCATCTTTGGAGCTGCTCTGGGAACGGTACTGACCCTGGCGTACCAGAAAGAACTAAAATCTTGCAAGATATTCAACGATCTCAATCTCTACGGGTGGACTGTTGTAATCACAATGTACATGTTGTGCTTTGCGGCTAATCCCTACATTTACGGCTTTCGCAAAAATGACATAAAAGAGGAATTCAAAGCTATGTTTCTATCTCTAAATCCGGTTAGGAGATTCCGCCAAAATCGTCGTGTGAGTAACGTAAAAATTTTTGCATAGCTTCTTGTATAGAGAAAGAGTAAGGTCCTGATTGGTTATCGATTGTTGTACAAATTGAGATACTTGAGGAATGCATATGTTATGTCAGGAGTGACTTTCTCTTTACAGATTAGACTACGATTGGGCTACGACATTGGATGAATAAGCTACCAATTCAATTGTGTCACAAAGCCGTATATATAGTTTATTGTGTCCAAATAGCGTTTACAGTCACGCTACGAAAGAGCAGAAACGACATTGATGGCCGTCTAATTTTGTGTAAGCTATACTTGAAACAGAAAGCAGGAGCGAACATTTAAACAATGTTTCTTAATCTGGTTGGTATCACACCTGATTTGGTCAGCGCATGCGTACACGTGCAATCTGTTTCGAAGTTATCCGTGTGGAAGAAAATTATGTTATACTCTACTTTATAGTATAATGATATAATATAATAATACAATATAATATATTATACTATAATATAATATAATGTAATACATTACAATACTACATAATGTAATTTAATTTATAATAGTTTAATTAAAACTTGCAATAAGCTTTGGCTTTGCTAAAGTAAAGATGATCATTATTTTGTAAAAGTAAATAACAACGACAACACCTGCAACATTAAATAGCCCCGTCCCAGAAGCAGTGTGGATTACAGGCCCGGATGCTGCCACCACTACCACTACATTCATGATTGCAGCCCACACTGCGTCTGGGACAAAGCTGAACATAATACCGTTCACTACTAATAAAAACGGGTGGAAACTACATAAAGATTTGATATAAATGCAGGTTATATTCAACAAACGATTCAGCTTAATTAATTAATTAAAACATTTATGCAATTGGATTTTTAATTGGTGACTAAACTTATAGAGCTATAATATTATGCAGAGATTTGCTGATTGTATTTTGCAGATAAGAGTCTGTCTAACGGTTTAGTACACAGACGTAAATTTTTAATACAAAATTTGAACATTTGTGGTTTGTATATAAAACGTGCACCAATGGCTGCGGAGCTGGGGGACTAAGGGGGCTTGGGCAACCCCAACTTGGAAGGACTGGAAGATAACCAATGTCAATCAATATTGATGTAATAAAATTGTTAGTATGAACTTAGAAAGCGCAGTCGTACAGTGATATGTGTTGACAGGTGACGTAATTTCAAACGTCACGGGCTCTAGTACCTTCCGCCTACGTTCCTTTGTACTTTCAGTTTCAGCCCCTCCCTAACTAATCATGAAAGTATCTATGTTCTGCCGCCCCTGTGCACGTTAGGTACTTTTCTCAAACTAATAGTGATTTTGAATCCAAATTCTGCAATTATTTTAGTTAATGTTTGGCCGTATTCTAATAGTTGCAATTAGAGAGATCACAAGTAAATAACTGTGAATATGCGATTCTGCGCATGAGTGCTAGACACGTTTGGAAGGTCGAGGCAAGTCTCAACATCATGAAGCTCGCAATCGCAGCCATTGTCTTCATCTGCGCACTAGCTGGGACGCAGTACGGCACTGCGAACCTCAGATCCTCAATTCTCCATCGGTCTGCTAGTGACAACTCCAGTTGCGCGACTATGGGACTCTTCAGTCCATTATGCAGCACACTGAGCGAAACATCAAACTGCTTCGACATTTGTGGTAAAACTAACATTGCAGATAATTGCTAGCTCTAGACAAACGGGCACAGGATTGTTGACGGCAATGACGCAACTTTCTTCGTAGGCGGAAATGAAACTGCAATCGAAACCGTTGAACTCTGTATCAACAAACCAGGAGGGAAATTCAAAATCGGGGACAGAGTAGAGTGCGTGGCTTCTGTACAAGTAGGTATGGTGAGATATACTATAAAATGTGCTAATTTTGTATTGTTAGGTTAACCTGAGGTAAGACGCTTGGTAGGATACAGCAGAGACACTAACGGTTTCGTGTCTAGATCATCCGCCGATCGGAAATCTGTACTATGATGTTCAAGTCACGTTTACAGGGGGAAGGAAAGTAAGCTGGGGAGATGGAATATGTGGTTCTAGTCCAGAGTATTGCCGCACAAGTAAGACAATTACAGACTACCTAATACTGACTTAATTGGTCTTACATTTCTGTAGCAAACTTAAAGATCAATATGTCTGTACAAATTCCAGACACGTGGTCTTCTTATATAGTGAGATCAAAGTAGTTGGCTATTGCTGCTGTGTCGTAATGGTAACTCGTGATGTGCTACAGGGTCGCGCTCAGGCCCGTCTTGTTCTAAGAGATGGTGTTGGAACTATCTTGTGTCTCAATGGATCTGCTACTCTCGAGAAATGAATTACATGTAGGCGGTGTGATGAACATTGTCACGGGTGGCTGTCTAGATAGCATATACACTAGAACATCGTGAACTCAAGCTTTACTTCAAAATTAGTAAAGTAGTTTAGAATAGCCTCGTACCAGACCCTCTCGCGCCGTCGTGCCCGGTTCCCGTATAACACGACAACGCCGGGGAGGGTCTGGGATCATACCGCCTACTTTCTTCACCTAGTGTCACCTCACGTCATCTAAGTGTCACCCCACGTCACCAACGTCAACACTCTCATGCTCTTAGCTAATTATGAATCCATCCTTCCATTAAAGATATGCTAGCTGTGATATCCGATTGCATACATTCGCTGTTACATTTCGTTCCTGTACAGCTGCATAAGAAGAGATTCATTTTGCTGCATGGAAAGAGATTCATTCACAGAGGGAGCTCGATCTTGAGTTCGATTTACGTTATCTGAAGCTGTGAGGTCCAATGTGATTCGATCAGCAGTCTAGGTAGCTTGGACTAGGGATGCACTAGGCACCGCTCTATTGCTGTGCTAGGCTATGAGAACAATACGAATTGGGAAGCTCGAGTACGATTCGGAAAATTTGGAGCCTGGCAGAGCGTGCCGTTGTAGCAGCGGATTTGTTCCGGCCGCTGATTTGTTTCGACGTAGGGTGCGCCGCGGATTTGTTCTGGGGGGCTCCTATTGCTTTATGGAGCCACACCCTACTGAAAAACACCTAACGCGCGCATGAATGTTACTACTCTAGTCGGGACCCCCTTTCAGAGATTTCTCTCCATTGTTAACAATGGCAGCGATGAATAGGATTGACACTAAAACAGTGAACAATGCGATGTACAAAATGACGACCTAGGTGAAAGATATCGAACGCGCGTTATCCGGGACCTCGCTGTCACAAGTCTAACGTGCGTTATGTGATGAGACACCGGCGACTACAGAGGTAATTAGGAATCATCAAGAGCGTTTACCGAAATTCTATTGTTGTGCCTACATTCTGTACACTCTTACTTAGGTTAAAACAAACCATCGTCTAATTAGGTGGTAGAAGATAGATGCAGAATGAGGATTTATCATTTGCTTATTGCTCCTGCACAGGGATCTGGTAAGCAACTCTTCGGATTGCACGTTTACTCAACATCCCAAATCTTTAGTGACTTAATTTCTAGAAAGTTTGCACAATTTTACTTGTACAAGAATTCGTTTGCTGTGGTATAGTCAATCTCGTACTTCCTCATAATAGCATGATTGGCAGCCTGCACAAACAGTTAGTGTAGAAAATTACTTGTGACAGTAGGTTTCTACTTTTTACCTCTGGAAATGAGACAGACATGACATAGGACATTCTTGTTAGTGAGGCTTCTTCTTGTCCCATTACAGAGTCTAACAATTTGTAGATCTCAAAGCATACACCACTTACCTGTGCATGCAATATACACTGTTAGAAGGTTTGTATACAGTAGTTCACCATGATTACATTGTCGTCACACTCTGACCATCTCTCTGGCAGCCACATCATTTTAGTCCGCTCACGAGACTGTTTTCCCTTGATGAAGAGGTAATGTCTTTCAGAAAAAACTTTTCCGAGGTAGATATCACAAATTGTATCCTGTAGATACAGCATATATTGTACCATGCATTATCTGTTCTAAAGAAAGACATTATTTTCTTTCCTTGAACTTTGGTAGCAGCTGTTGGAATTCTTGTATAGTGAATGACATTGATTGTTTTCTTATTGTTTTGCATTGCTGGACCTTTTTACACAAACTGTATACTAGACTAGCTCATGTAACAGTTTATATCATACGTTAGCAGTGTCTGTAAGATCCACTATCTCTTTAGTTGATGACAGTTGTAGACTGTCAGACTTTCTTTGTACGTGCCTGAAGTGGGTGTACATGCAACATAAGAGTATCATTTTATTACAACATATAAAGTTTCTTAGGCTAAAACAATTATAGTACTAGCTGCTACCTTTTCTTTGCTGGAGATTCAATTTCTGCATGTTGCAGAAGTCTGTAAGCAAACCAAGATCGGATTTCAATGATGTTTTTCTAAATTACAATGGTCATAAACAGCAATCTTAAAATACAATCCATTATCTTTAGTTAACCTCGCTGATAGATTTAATGACAGAACTTCCTAGTGCCTCGTTTCTCATATACTATAAGAAATCGGGTCATTTTTAATTAGCCTTGCACCCACAGACTGATAAGTGACATACCAACAAGGAATATACACCACAACTGGAAGAGTCTAGCTGCTGTGGAGCATCCTGAATAAGCCACAGTATTATTTTAATGCAACACAATATTGACACATAATATAAGGTTACTTGTGATGTCACAACAACATCTTTCCAATCATCTTCTAAAAAGCTTGTCTTTAATTCATTGGCTTCATACGTGAAACAATCCCTGTGAAGAATACGGGTATTGATACTTCATGTTACAACAATAGAACTGTTTCTTTAAATTAACCTGATCTTCTTGAAAACTCCTGGTGATCTTACCATGAGAGGGTCATAATATTTTATTGTTTTTTTGTTTATGTCAATTACCTGAAACAACTTTTCATTGTGAGATAGTTGCAAGCATAATGTTGCACAACTTACACTGCAGCACCAGTGTTTTCTGATATTCCAGTGAATGGGGATCAACAAAAAAATCATAGTTGAAAATGTTACCCTACCACAATAATAACATGTAAATATTATACATAAAAGACAATCATCACTTTGTAAATGTGGAATCGTAGGGTTAGGACTTCTACTTCTTGGTATGAATCTCTCAGTCTGGGGTTGTGATCACATACAGCTTGTAGATGATCTATTGCCTCCAAAGTCTGCATATGCAGTATTGGCTATACCTTTGTGGTGGGCATTTCAGAATCTAATGGAACAGTTATCAGTAAAACTTTTAGTTTTTAGCGCAACAATGATTTTGACTAAAATACTACGTGAAGTAGCAGATGGTACACCTATTTCTGTGTAATCGTCTTTAGTTGTAGGGGGTTGGATATGGAAATATGTAATAAATCTAAAAATGTATAACACACACACACACACACACACACACACACACACACACACACACACACACACACACACACACACACACACACACACACACAAGCACGTACACACACACACACACACACACACACACACACACACACACACACACACACACACACACACACACAAGCACGTACACACACACACACACACACACACACACACACACACACACACAGACAAACACACACACACACACACACACACACACACGCACGTACACACACACACATACACACACACACACACACACACACACACACACACACACACACACACACACACAGTGGTACCACTAATACCAACACCAGTACCTACACCACCAACACCAACAGCATGGCCACCACCATGATCACTTTTCTACAGATTCTCTTACAAAGTGTCTTTTAGTCCATCTTGTGACTGATTGGGGACCCTGGTTAGCAATCTTGACAAAGAAGTAAGTGCTCAATGCTTTGACAAATTTGCCCTGCAAAGCAGCAGTGCATCTATTAGTTATGACTCAGTCATGATATTATTTCATTGAACTTTAATGTACCTTTTGCTGTGCATCAGTCTCCCATAAATTTGAGAGAGCATTAATGAGCTATAAAAAGAAAATTAATGTTACTCTGAACTTAGTCTGATCGTGTAGAAGTGATCATACAGTGTCATTTAACCAACGGTTTGGTTGAAGTCTTAAAAGGTCACGAAACTTTACTTCTCCGGTGACTGAATACATGAATGGTGTGTCATCATCAATTCTTTGGAATGTGGTGCTCATCTATACATAATACAAGGAAGTGCACAGAAATCTCAGTCATAGGTATTGTTTGCAAAATTGCAAGAGAACCATGTGCTCAATGTCCAGCTTGTCCTGTCTGGTTAAGTGAAAAAATAAATCATGTTTCTGGTCACTTGGAGGACTTTCTACACACGATTAATCAGACAATCAATTTGTAGACAACTCTTTTATTCGATGACAGATGTACCAATATTGCTATTTTCTAGAACTTCAAATGTTTGAATGGCAGGTATGTTCACTAGGCTACCTATGGTTAAAGCAGCTAACGTTAGTTTGTAGTTAGTGCTTAGATTTTATAGAGCAATGACCCATTGTATCTGTAGATATTGATACTGAATGCCTGTTGTCAACATCTGTGTTACCTGTGGTCAACAACTTCAATAAGCGATTAACAAGTCAGTGCACCGACTACAATGGTATTACTACCTTTTTCTATGATGTCCAGGCTCTCATAATGATTTTCTGCATAATGGGCAAGAAGCAATGGCATATCATGGACAGCTGCATGATTGTTTGGTTCGATGACAACATCAAAGCAATCAGCAGTGCCAGATGCACTACTGACTATTCTTATGTCGTAAGACAACACTGTTGCCAGTGCTAGTACTGTAATGTGGTCTCCCCATGATCCATCCTTTTTTAGAGTGGCCAAATATTGACACCAGTCCCCACCAGTGACAAAGTGGCTCATGTCCAGTGGTTGACCATTTGAATCCTGTGCAAACAAATTTAAATTGTCAACTTTCCAATACTGATGGAAATGGTTTACAGTAAATGGACAATTTGTAAGGTGCTTCACTGTGAGAGCTCGTAGTTCCCTGTAGTTGTACTTTTGTTTGGCTCCTACTCTTTGAAGCTGGTCTGATACAGCATGAAAGAGACAGTTCCCGTCAGGAGGTGTTGTCCCTCTTAGTTTGAGGCCAGACACTTGTAGTCTTTCAGAAAGTAGCTGTTTATTGTCACATGTTGCTTTATTGTCTGAAGATGATTGCATAGAAGCAATCTGAATGTTCAACAGAAAGCTGGTTGCTTTTGAGTCTAGTGACACAAATGTAATATATAATACAAACATACATACATACATACATACATACATACATACATACATACATACATACCTACCTACCTATACCTACATACATATAAATTTTTTGTTGTTGTTACAAGAGCCTCTAGGGCCCAGGTTATGTACAGTCACTATGCACTTGCTGCGATGTAACTGTAGAACCAACAGTCACTATATGTACTTGCTATGATGTAAGTAACTCTAGTACCAGCAGTCACTATGTACTTGCTACAATGAGCGATAGTCACTCTGTACTTGTTTATATGCGTACATACGTATGTACATACATGCATACATACATACATACAGTTTAAGGAAAGTTGATACTGCTTAGATTGCTCTCCTGCTGTCCCAGACAAATTTCCTTGGCATAATTATCACAATAAGTAATTATGCATACCACGAGTACACTGTAGGTTCTGAGTTTACTAGTTTCTTGACTTGATTGCTGCTGGCTCTGCATGTGTTGTATTGTAATATCGTTAGGATTTTCTAGACAATCATCACATCAAATGTATCTTTGAACAGACAAGTTTTTGTATGCCCTACCTGAATGATTGGTAACCGCACTTGAATGCCCTGAAAGAAAAGCGATCATGTAATGTAAATTTCAGTATAATTTTGAGATCAAAATCTTTTACCCACTGATGTAAATTTACTGTCTGAAACACAGTACATGTACCAAATTTCTTTCTTGTTTCAAAAATATTGCTATTAACTTACCAAACGTAAGTGCTTATGGTGATACAGTGTGCAATATTATCATATTCTGCATTGTCAGAAGAAAGTATGTTCTATTATCGCAGTTAATTAATTAGTTAGTTTCACACATGGAGATGGTACTTTTCAATGTACTAACATGCCTTTTGTAAAGTAGACATAATGCTCTTTTCCCACAAACAAAGGAGATATACCTGATGGTACAGATGGTTGGCTTAACTCCTGTCGTTGATGGAACGGTTTAAGTCTCGTGGCATTGTATAGGGTTTTACATATAGCATCATTCTGCTTTCTCACATAATATCTTCCTTTGCCAGCTCTCTCGGCAATCTCATATGGGCCTTTCCAACTCTGCTCATACTTGCTTCCTTTACGAGAAAGTTTTTTTGTGTTCTGTAGTAGAACATTGTCACCAACCTGCTCACACATCAACATTATTTATTAAACCATAACGTTTCTGAATGAAGGATTGCATTAACAAATCACCTTGTATTCTTCTTTTTTATGTCTGGCGTCATACTGCTGTTTCTGTCGTTTTTGTGCTTCTAAGATGTTTTTCTTCTCGTTGGTGTCCACCATCTTTCGCAATTGGACCATTTGTTGTACAGACAAATCAAGTTCATCATCAGTAACAGTGAAAGTCATGACATCATCTGTGATTTCTAAGGCAGAAAAGGAAAATGTTTGCATTCTAAAAGTCTGTATGACTATGGAAAAAACACTACAAGGCATAAAACACAGAACCCTTAATTAATGCAAAATGACTCTGAACAAAGGTACATAACATACAATAGACAGCTGAAACTAAAAAAAATAATTGGAGTCACTGCATGATTACATATAAATAGTGATCAGAAAAGTGTCTTAGCGTCCTCCGAAAACTATACTAGGAATTGCTATTGGTAGAAGCTATCTTGCTATAGCTTCTGCCTTGTGTGACAATCAGATCAGAAATAGAATTACTGAGTCTACCAGGTATGTTCAGGCTTTCTAGTAATGAGAGTGAACAATAGACATGGTGAATCTGATGTAATGAGTACTAGTCAATACGACTAAGCTCAATTCTGACTTTGTGTCTCCATAAACCAATTTCTGCTGTACAAGAGCAACCTCATATAGCACATCTAGATGTAATTGTCACTCATTGATTACACTACACTTTTTGCTTTTCCTCTCTTGTTGTAATGCTTATATACATGAGTTTGTCTTCAAAGTACTTGGCTGAGGTTTTTTGCAGTAAGATACCCATAGACATACATACTGCAAGTACATAGATTTTGGTACACATACATTTTTGGTTACAAGCGCCTGCATGGTCTATGATTATATACACAGAGAAACAGAAAGAATTACAGAAATTTTGCTGAAAACCTTTCAAATAGTTATGAAAAGCGATGCAACTGCAATTTTTGTCCGAGAGAGTAGCAAATGTCTTTTGTCATTAGCGTCATGTACATACATACATACATACATGCATACATACACAGTTCTTACCTTTTGGCTTTGCTAGCAGATCAACAGGAAGTCTTGCGTCTTGTCCATAAAGGAGGAAAAATGGCGAATATTTTGATGATGATTGTTTGCTGGTATTATATGCAAACAATACCGAGTCCAAGTACTTGAACCAGTCACCCTGGTTCTCTCCAACCATCTTCAGAAGGGATCTTTGTAGCATCTGATTGAATTTCTCAATCAGGCCGTTGGTTTGGGGATGGTAGGCTGTTGAAATTAGATGGTTGACTCCTGTTGTTTCAAACAATTTGTGGTTGAGGCAATTGACAAATTCCCTGCCTTGGTCTGACATAACAAGCACGGGCAGTCCGTGTCGGCAAAAAAATTTGTAAGGAATTGTGCAACTTCTACAGCAGACTTAGTGTACAATGCAGCAGCTTCTGCCCATTTTGTATAGTAGTCCATACAAGTAATGATGTATCTAAAAACACGTATTAATATGTGTGTGTGTGTGTGTGTGTGTGTGTGTGTGTGTGTGTGTGTGTGTGTGTGTGTGTGTGTGTGTGTGTGTGTATGTGTGGTGTGTGTGTGTGTGTGTGTGTGTGTGTGTGTGTGTGTGTGTGTGTGTGTGTGTGTGTGTGTGTGTGTGTGTGTGTGTGTTAATTGTTGCACAATGTGTAAATGCATGAATGTGACTCAGATCTCACTTGTGCCCAGTAGGTGTTGCAGGCAGTGGACCCACAAGATCTACCCCAATTCGATGCCAAGCACTCTTCACTGGGATGGAAGTAAGCTCTGAGGAAGTTTTAGAAAACTTTGGATTTGCCTAGAATAGATCAATAAGAGCTGATAACATTAAACATGCAGCTGTTGTAGATCATAGTCGTTTGACAAGGACGTACTCTACTTATAATTTATTATGTGTCGTTATGCCCCTCCATAATGGCAAATGGAGTCTTTACCCCCATCTGGGTGCCCACCAACCCGGCAGGTGAGCTCATCAGGGTACATGTTTCTGTGTAGTCCACATGGCAATGACTGGCCAATTCGATATAGATTGCAGGCATTACAATGACCGCGAACTCAATACAGCACGCCTAGTGGATATTAATTAATGAACACCAGGAAAGCACTGAATATCATCGTCAACGGACCGTTCGTCAGACCACAGAAACTCCCCAACGACTGAAACGAGTCATAGTCTCATGGAAAAGCTAGAGAAACATGAGAAAGAAAGACAGACAAGTTTCATAATTTACTGTCGTCACTGGGGTTTGAACCCCAAACCATGGAGTGGTATAGCCATTGTCACTAACCACTAAGCCATTATCATTATTATTATTATTATTATTATTATTATTATTATTATTATGTAGATTCCAGGTATTTTTGCTAAGTTTGAGTTGTCCTACCTTTTGACATGTCTCACACGTCTTGATGTACTGGTCAATGTCTTCATAAATGGCATGCCAAAAATACCTGGAGCATACTTTTTCTCGGGTTTTGTCTCTGCCAAAGTGACAGCCTCCCATGTGATTGTCATGGATCGACTGAAGAATCTGCTCCCTCAACTCCTTGTTTTGAATCCACTGTCTCTTGATCTTTTTACTCTCACTGTTGCTTTCGGAGTAGTACAGAACTCCACTGTGCAGGGTCACCCTCTCACCTCTCAGCTGCGGTGGTCTTCCAGGATCTTCCAAGATCTTGAGGTGTAAACACCCTGCTGCATGCGCAAAGACGAACAGACGACAGTTTGCTTCTGTATGTACTTTATACAGTAAGGAAATAGACTCTCCTTGTAACCATTGCCTAAAACAATATATATTTCTTGTGATTTCTTGACCACACCCTTAATGCATCCAATACTCTTGTACCGATTAGGAAAACAAACAAAACGTTTTTATTATTATTGTTATTGTTATTATTACATTATTGTTGTTGTTGTTAAACATGACAAACCAAAAGAACACAACAACTTTATTGATATCATACTAAGAATAAGCCAACCATACTACAACCAATTTAAAAAGAATTACTATTATTATCATTATCATAACACCAAATATTTATCTCAACTCACAGCAGCAGAGAATCTATCAACTCCACTGCATTATTGCATCAAACAGCTCATGCCAGCAGCTCACATATGCCCAACATAATTAAACACTCAGTTCAGTAATGTACCTCAGTAACCTGGGTTAGTATATAGAGTTAATAATAACACATAAACTTTCAAATGATCAACAAATTAGACAATTCTATATTCATTCACTCAACTGCATTAAATTGTCAATTAATTAATTAAAGCATGAAGGTACACACAAGAAATTTTATGCACATGCAGATCTAAACTAACTGCTACAACAGTATATTATAGCCTAAAACACAAGCAGAAGACTACAAACGAATTTCTATTCAAAATCACTGCATGCGGTAAACCCAAAATACCAAACTATTACTAAAGGTCTACACATTTGATTCTTCAAAAGCGTCAAAAACATGTCTAGATACTCATTCCATACCTTTCACTGTCATAGCCTGCCGTACGTCTATTCACACTAGATAATTATCTAGTGAATTAATTAATTATCTAGTGATCGGAGAGTACAAGCCACGGCTAGATCGGGACAGTTTACAGCTGCAGGTTGTTGCGTAGACTACAAAGAAGCCTCTGAAGCCTGTACAAGCTTTAGCATGGCCAAAGGAACAGAAATAAATGTTTGACATGTAATACGCATGCGCTAAACAATTTCTAGGCGTCGGCAATTCTACCCCGCCCCGGAACAAATCCGCGGAAGAAGACAACGTAAAACAGCGTCTGGAAATCCGAGGGACAACATGTGCGCAAGCGTACGCTTGCGCATTTGATCAACCGGAACAAATCCGCTGGTACACCGTCAGCTAGACACGGTGTTGACTTCCGCTTTAGAGTCTCTTGGAGAGTAAGTCCTCTTTCCCATATAGGTTGGCAATTAGGTAGAGCTTGCGTAGGGACAGAATACCAACATTGAAAGGAAACAAGTAGAGTACGAATGGAAGGTCAAGTCGATTGCAAGACATTCCGTGTGACACATGAGACTAACTATTTAACTAATCGTATTAGTAGCCTGAGGCTTGATGACATACGAGCTAAGTTGACCATCTAATAGCATAAACGGTAGTCGGTATGATCCCAGACCCTCTCCGGCGTTGTCGTGTTATACGGGAACCGGGCACGACGGCGCGACAGGGTCTGGTACGAGGCTAGTTTAGAACTTGCTTAGATGTTTGTGTGCAATAGTTAGGCTTTGTATTATTGTTTCTATACCATTGGGCCAGATCTTTAGGATAGTCAACTATGATAGTATCTGAAACAAAGTCTTGGTTTTGTTGTTGTTGTTATTGTTATTATTATTATTGTTGTTTGTTTATATGTAATATAGTCGCAGTGTTTTAGTTATTAATTGTGTTGTGCTTGTTTTTTATTATATATATATATATATATATATATATATATATATATATATATATATATATATATATATATGTACGAAACCTCTTGCAGAAGTAGAGCTACAAGCCACAAATACTACTGATGGATTCTAGGAGTAACTAGCTCACTGGCCTGTTTATCGCACGGGCAGATTAGACTAGTACTGCAATGCGTGAACCTCCGTCGAGCGTCGCTTCAAATGAAAGCTACGAAGCACTATTCATTGGGAGTAGCTTCTATCCGGAGTGGAGCAAATTTGTCTTTCCCTCAACCAGTCTCGTGTACGTACGAAGAGTGTATCCAAACACCACGGCTGCCGACTGCTCCTTCCATCGACCGTAGACAGGACAGAAGCCGGTTCTAATTTTTCCAAAGCTATAGCTATAAATTCTGTATGTCTTTGTGTACCGCTTTTACAATCTAAACTGTCTATATAAATGCATGTTGTATCAATTTACGCCAATATGGGATTAAACACATACTGAGTTCAGCAAATCACCCAAAATCTCAGGGCCAGCTTGAGCGTCAGAATCAGTTGGTGGATAATATTCCTTGTGTAATAGAGGAGAAGCCATATTCTTGGCCTAGAGCAGTCGCGGTAGTACAGTTTGCACATAATACCGCAGTGAATGCTACCACTGGATATACTCCTCATGAGTTATTGTTGGTCAGGCATCACGACGTCCAGAGACACTGTTAGCGAGACAGCTATCACTATCAGGAAGATTGTCAGACGAGGATTGGGAAAATGACGAGACACACAAAGAAATGGCTAGGAGGCGAGCGGTAAATACGACTCAGAAAATGGATAAATATTTAGAAGTGTAAGAAGGAGGATTGCTCAGTGTCAAGAAAAACGGAAGGTACGAGCTATACAACGAGGTGTCCCATATGAAGTGAGACAAGTGGTACGAAGAGAGTTGTCACCAGCTAAAAGGAGATTAGGGAAACTTTCACCATACAAGAGTTCTAGATATGTGATAATCGAAAAACAAGGAGACACATATTGGTGTCGTGAAATTGAAGGGACAAACCCACGAACCATTCAAAGGCATTACAACGACTTAGAACTAGCTCAGGAAGGAACATTATCGTGGGAGAAGAACATCATGGATCAGAGGAGGACGGACAGTGAATTGGATACAGAAGATGACTTTGGTGGACCGGTATCACAAGACCAGAGAGAGCAGCCTGAAGAATATAGAAGACGGTATCCAATGAGACAAAGACGTTGTGTGAGACATCTCACACCAGACCCATACGCTAACAGATATGAAGAGATCGTATATCGGTACACGGATGAGGATGACGAAGATTTTTAAATGGCACGGTGAACCTAATTTTGTAGGGGGAGGAGTGTCATAAGTAGTGTTGCGCATGCGTGTAGGATGTATATATAAGTTGGGTTTCCGAATACAGATTCAGTCTTGTGTTGTGTTACCGAAGCCTACGCTTAGTCATCACATTATTATATATATGTACGCAACTTCTTGCAGAAGTAGAGCTACAAGCCACAAATACTACTGATGTATTTTATAAGTAACTAGCTCACTGGCCCGTTTATGGCACGGGCAGATTAGGCTATTAGTTGTTATTGTACGCATTTACAAAGCATTGTGACATAACAAAGGCATGTGGACAACAATGAATGACTTAGGAAAAACAAAACTGTATACGCTATGAGATGAAGCCCAATTAATGTTTCTTTCTTTAAATTGAGTCTATCAGGGGCGCTCAGTCTCCTTGCTGAATGACAAACCTCACAAAGGTAGTTCTACAGCACTGTGTCGTTCTACGTTGCACCCCCAAAAGGAAAACCGACTGAAGCTGGAAGCCGACGCCACCCTACCCATGTTCTTACCCATGACGAGTTAAGCCTGTACCCCAAATTTTAGCCTCTTGCGTGATCCGGTCTAGCTGGCTCTCAAACTTATACAGCTAGACAAATACCATCTATTTAGTAGTATAGTTGATCAGGCAGAAACAAGCAAAGTGACGATGCATGCAGAATAGTGCCTGGCGTGCAGCAGGTGTAGGAAAGAAATACCCATGCACAGTTGTACTTTCGCACTCTAGTGTCACGGGTTGAGAATCTAGTATCGATTTACCCATCTTTAGAATAAAATCCTTAACATGCCGTCAGTATCTATATTACTAAGTATAGATATTACTACATATATATGGAACTCGATCTCTTTGCTCTGGACGTAGTTTGATGTTTAAGAGGAGCAAAATCAATTAGAGCTTGCTCATTTACCACAGTCTGATGAAACTGCTGGATAGCATTGTGACGTAAGAATGACATGTACACATCTATGCGTGTACGTTAATGCAATTTGTGGTCTAGCAAACGTGTGAGGTCGTTTGTGGAAAGAAAAGACACATTTCGGCATTTGTGTCTTTAGTGAGCATGTTCAGTGATACTTTTTCCAATTTTCTTGCACCAGAAACGCTCTTTTATGTCACGGTTTGCCAATCAATTAAGCGGAAACTGGTCCATCAACAAAACGTCGTGCGTCTTTAACGTCTCGCACATCGACCCTATTGTCGACGACTTTAGTATTGCTTTTAAGGCTGTCGTCGGGCTCTTGCATGCTTTCAACACCATTTTGGGTGTCGTCGGAAACGTTTCGATCATTTTTGTCTTGTACAAGAACGGACGTCGTCGACTCGAGTATCCTTCCAACGTCTGCATGTTGAACGTCGTCGTCATCGATTTGTTCTACTTTTTTGTCTGCCATTCCATCATCATGTGGAATGTTTTCAGAGAAGGAACGTGAAGAACTGGCAATGTCATGTGTCGCATTAACGGAGGCCTCAACTGCATGGTTACCTCACCGCCTGCTACAGCTTGCCTCTCATCAGTCTCGAGATACAGCTGAATCTCACCTATCCGATTAAGCCAAGGTATTTGTCCGTCGGCAGAGTCAAATTTTCTCGCGTATTTCTGGACGTTCTCGTTCCTTTGCGCCATTCTACCCATTTTTGTAATCAACGAGTACGTCGTCTACCGCAATCCGTTAGTGTGCGGTCCCAGTCTCAACTACAACACCTGGGCACAACAACTACATTCATGATTGCAGCCTCACACTGCATCTGGGGCAAGGCTAAACATTAATACCGTCCACTACTAATAAAACGAATAGAAGAGTTAGATATAAATGCAGGTTATATTCAACAAACGATTCAGCTTAATTAATTAAGTAATAAATTTATGCAATTGTAATTGTAATTAGTGACTCTAAACAGCTATATTATTATGCAGAGATTTGCTGATTTCATTTCGCAGATATGAGGCTGTCTAATGGTTTAGTACACAAATCTAGATTTGTAATACGAAATTTGAACATTCGTGGCTTCTATATTTATCGTGCGCCAAGGGCCACGGAGCTGGGGGACTAAGGGGGCACGGGCAGCCCCAACTTGGAGGGACTGGAACATAACCAATGTCAATCAATATTGATGTAATAAAATTGTTAGTATGACCTAGGAAGAGCAGTTATACGGTGATATGTGTTGACAGGTTAGAACGTCACGTGCTCTAATACCGCCTACGTCCTTTTGGTTTCAGCCCCTCCCCAACTGATCGTGAAAGTATCTACGTTCCACCGCCCCTGTGCACGATATGTATTTTTGTCAAACTAACAGTGATTTGAATCCGAATTCTGCAATTATTTTAGTTAATGTTTGGCAGTATTCTAATATTTGCAATTAGAGATATCGCAAGGAAATAACTGTGGATATGCGATTCTGCGCGCGTATGCGCTAAATGCGATTGGAAGGTCGAGGCAAGTCTCGACATCATGAAGCTCGCAATCGCAGCCATTGTTTTCATCTGCGCGCTAGCTGGGACGCACTACGGTACTGCAAACCTTAGATCCTCAATTCTCCATCGGTCTACTAGTGACAACTCCAGTTGCGCGGCTATGGGACTCTTCAATCCATTATGTAGCACACCGAACGAAACATCAAACTGCCTCAACATTTGTGGTAAAACTAACATTGCAGATAATTGCTAGTTTTAGACAAACGGGCACAAGATTGTTGACGGCAGTGGCGACGGAACTGGGGGGGCCGTGGGGGCACGTGCCCCCACAAAATGCTCTCCGTTATCTTAGGGTTAGGGTAACCCTAACCCTAACCCTAACCCTAAGGCATAGAGTTAGCAGTGTTCTTGGATTTCTATGGCCTGACAAACCGTTGTGCCCCCCCACTCAGCAGAGGCTTCCTTCGCCTATGGTTGACGGCAATGACGCAACTTTCTTCTTAGGCGGAAATGAAACTGCAATCAAAACCGTTGAATTCTGTGTCAACAAACCAGGAGGGATATTCAAAATCGGAGACACATTACAGTGCGTGGCTTCTGTACAAGTAGGTATGGTGAGATATACTATAAATGTGCTAATTTTGTGCTAAGTTAACCTGAATTAAGACGCTTAGTCGGATATACAGTAGGGACACTAGCGGTTTGGTGTTTAGATCATCCGCCGATCGGAAATCTGTACTATGATGTTCAAGCCACGTTTACAGGGGGAAGGAGTGCAAACTTTGGAGGTGGACTATGTAGTTCTAGTCCTGATTCTTGCCGCACAAGTAAGACAATTACAGACTACCTAATACTGACTTAATTGGTCTTACATTTCTGTAGCAAACTTAAAGTTCAATATATCTCAACTAATTCCAGACACGTGGTCTTCTTATATAGTGAGATAAAAGTGGTTGGTTATTGCTGCTGTGTCGTAATGGTAACTCGTGATGTGCTACAGGGTCTCGTTCAGGGCCATCTTGATATAAGAGATGGTTTTGGACTTATCTTGTGTCTCAATGGATCTGGTACTCTCGAGAAATAAATTACGTGAAGGCGGTGTGATGAACATTGTTACGGGTGACTGTCTAGATAGCGTATACACTAGAACAGCGTGAACTGAAGCTTTACTTCAACATTAGTAAAGTAGTTTAGAATTTGCTGATATGTTTGTATACAATAGTTAGGCTTTGTATTATTGTTTCTATACCATTGGACCAGATCTTTAGGATAGTCAACTATGATAGTATCTGAAACAAAGTCTGGGTTTTATTTGTTGTTGCTGTTGTTATTGTTATTGTTATTGCTGTTTGTTTAAATGTAATATAGTCGCGGTGTTTTAGTTATTACTTGTGTTGTGCTTGTTTTGTTATTATTGTTGTTGTTATTGTTGTAGTCTGTTTTAGATGTAATAGTAGTGGTGTTTTAGTTAATTGTGTTGTGCTTATTTGTTTTTGTTGTGGTGGTGGTGATTGTTGTTGTGGTTGTTGTTGTTGTTCTGGTGGCCCGGTTGTGGTGATGGTGGTGTTGGTGTTGGTATTGGTCGTACTGATAGTCGTCATTGTAATTATAAGTCTGGTTTATACAGTAAGCACTTGAAGCAATTAATACTTGCCTCAAAATTGCTTAGATCTTTATGGTTATCTATAGACACACGATATGACTTGACTGCTATGTTTCAGGGTGATCTTAGTAATGCAGATTCTGAGAACACGCACTATGCAAAAATAAGTTCTGTCAATCTTACTGGCTGCATACAACGCAGTGAGTTGTGAATTTATTAGTTTTATCAGGTGGTGGGACTAAGGAGAATGGACTAAGGAAGATGCTGATTGGAGATATGAAAACACGTTTCAACGACCAAGACTTTTGTAATTGCTTGAATGCTTGTGAAAATATGGAAGAGCTGTACAAACAGGTGGTTTACCTTTTAACAACTTGTGGAGAGGTTAACGCCTCTGGACTTGTTGTAAGGCTTTGCTAAAGTTTGGTTTCGATTTAATTTACTATACTAAACAGCCATATTTTTAGTTCATCTTATAAATTTACATTTTATCTATTATTTCTATTTTTATTTAGCTGTTGCAGATAACATATGCTTGTACTTTTAAAGATATTGACAACATCTAATTAGACTGTGAATACTGAAAGATTTAGATACACGTACAGCATTCTTCAAGGAAACAAAGGGAGAAGTATGCAGGGCGCCAATGAGTCAAAATTAATTCTGCGTGTGATTCTCTATTCCTAGTTCAGCGGCGTGTCTAGCCGGGGGCGCGAGAGGCTCGCGCCACCCCCTCAAATATTATCGACCTTGACTTTCTGTTCAAGAGGTCATCTTTCTCCTCAGAATGCGAGTACCGATTTGCCGTCTATACACGCCAATTTTCCTGCCCGGGCGAATTTTTTTTGGGCCGCGGTTTGGACTTAGCCTCTAGAGCGAACAGTGGGCTGGTAGTACGAGGCTAGCGGCGCGGCTCCTCCCATAAGTGTCCAGTGGTTAGAGTTGTCATTGATAACAAATAGAGGCTTTTCATTGTCTGACAATGTCCATTGCTGTAATGAAATATCATTGTCAATCTCAAGCTTATTTTCATTTGAGGAGATTGTGCTCTTTCACCTTTTTCCAGTTACTCACACCATCATATCCACACAACTTGTACTTTTCCATGAAGAGGCTATCAACCAGTTCAATCTAGAAGTGAACATAGGTTATTTCAAGATGTGAATCTACTTTTGCATTAGATAAACTACTGTACTACAGTTATTTCTAATAAACTGCAGACTGACATGCACGGACACAGGCACATGCATGATAACATTCGTATACATGCCTGCACACATATACTTTCTTAAACCTTGATTTGGTTTACCCAGTATGGTTTTGGGAGACTGCCAATTGCACACACACACACACACACACACACACACACACACACACACACACACACACACACACACACACACACACACACACACACACACACACACACACACACACACACACACACACACACACACACACACACACACACACAACTAAAGGAAAGCCTGACAAACAGGAGACAGACTAATTGATAATTACTGTTTTCTTTAGTATATAAAGCACTTCTACTAAACTGTTTTTACACATAAAACAATCACCTTCTCTTTGCAAGGGATAGTGCTTCAAACAAGCTTCAGATATTGCCGAATAACCTACAGAAAATTAATTAGAATTATGACAATGTGCAACCACTTTATCAAATATTGAATTAGTAGAAAATTTTAAATTTGCAATTTATTAACGTTCTGAAGGTTTTGTCTTTATTTTACTAGGAGACAGGTCTTACATCCTCACTAAGCCATGTGTTCTTCTAGACATTGAAGGTTTTCAGGTAGGCGCACTGCGCAGAGATCAGATTCCTCTTCCATTCAAATTGTAAACACGGAAATGACTAGGATACTTCAGCGGCTTCACTGAACTGACGTGCAGGGAGCTAATTAATTCAGAGCGGAAAGTAATTCGCGCGCGAACTGACACGTGATCGCACCGATTCATGAACAGCCTCGGAATCCGTTCTGATGATGTACAGTACATTTCGTTTTCACCTTTTCATTTATTACACTAACTGAGCGAAAATCAACTTGTACGAAATCCTAATGCTATGCAGTAATTAGAAATGGTCTGTTATATATAAAATATAACCAACTGCAGTTTAGCCCAGTACAGAACAAGAACAATCTACTATTTGACTATTGTTTGTAATTATTTCTGATTATAGATATATACTAGCTATTGCAACATGCATGAATCCATCTTTGTTCTTGTCAAGTACAACAGTCTTGTTGTCTTTGTTCATATCTGTGGTGCTTGCATGGCCACACACAAAAGTAAAGTACGAGTTGTGATGCAGCCACTTCCTAAAACATACAACAAGCTGTAGTCAACAAACCAATACATTACAAGATAAATATAGGTAGGACAACTATTACCTATGTCAGCTACCATGCACATATGCACATACATGATATCTGTAGCCTCATCCAACTGAGACCTATCTTTTGTTAGCTGTATATTCCCTTATTTACCCTCAAACCATCAGCACACTTTAAAGAAAAAATTGTACTAGACTATTTGTAGCTTACATATTTATATGCATACAAGTACACTGTACCAACTGTACCAACTGTACCAACACACACACACACACACACACACACACACACACACACACACACACACACACACACACACACACACACACACACACACACACATACAATAGACAAAATCGACAAATGGATGTGCCCTTCTATTAAAGATAGCAGCCTTTTTTTCTATTTCTAGGTGGGCCTCCTTCCCTAATCAAAGTTTCAGGCCGTGCTGATGAATCCTATGATGCTTGGCCAGAGCTTCCAAGTGCACTAACTTTGGCACAGCCTTGGGACTGGACCTCAAGCCCACACGTACCCGTGCTGCATGATGTTACTGCCAAGCCAGCGGTCTTGTCCATCCCTAGTCAAAGACCAGGTACTCATTTATACTCCTGAGTCGAGAGAAGCAATTGTGTGTTAGTTTCTTGCTTAAGAAAATCATGCCATAGCTCGCCATTACTGTAACTGTACCAATTCATTTGGTTGTATAATGTATACATGTATGTATATATGTATGTATGTATGTATGTATGTATGTGGCTCAATTGGTTAGAGTGTGCAGTTGAAGATTGGCAACATCCGGGACCTTTGGGTCAGAGTTTGAGTGCGGGAGGGCCACATACATAAGTTCCCTTGGGCAAGGAACTAACATACAATTGCCTCTCTCTCTCTCTCTCTCTCTCTCCCTCTCCCTCTCCCTCTCCCTCTCCCTCTCCCTCTCCCTCTCCCTCTCCCTCTCCCTCTCCCTCTCCCTCTCCGGAGTGTCAGGTTCTGTCCGAGAAGCAAAGAAGTAGTGACATACAGACAGTGACAGTGTTTCGATTGTATACTAGTATCGTAGAAAGTATCGTAGCAAGTACTTAGTAGAGTCTGCAGTAACCTGGTCCCTAAGGGTCCTTGTAACAAAAAAATGTATGTATGTATGTGGCTCAATTGGTTAGAGTGTGCAGTTAAAGATTGGCAACATCAGGGACCTTCGGGTTAGAGTTTGAGTGTGGGAGGGCCACATACATAAATTCCCTTGGGCAAGGAACTAACATACAATTGCCTCACTCTCCAGAGTGTCAGTTCTGTCCAGCAAGTGTGAAGTGTGAAATATAAAGTGTGAACTGCAGCGAGTGGGACGTACCTGGTGACATGATGGAGTGACTGCAGCAGCAACGGCAAGCGGCAGCAGCAGTGGCGGCAGCGGCGGCGGCGGCGGCGGCGGCGGCGGCGGCGGCAGCAGCACTCCCAGGCAGCAAAGATGAAGAACATAATGACATATAGTAACTAAGTTTAGATTGTATTTGCAGTATCAAACCTGGACCTTAAGGACTCTTGTATGTACGTATGTACAAAAAATGTATGTGGCTCAATTGGTTAGAGTGTGCAGCTGGAGATTGAAAGCATCCGGGATGTTTGGGTCAGAAGTTCAAGTGCAGGAGAGCCACATACATAAGTTCCCTTGGCCAAGGAACTAACGTACAATTGCCTCTGTCCGGATTAGTTCTGTCCAAGCAGTATCTAACCTGGGTCCTAAGGACTCTTGTAACAAAACAAAAAATGTATGTATGTATGTATGTATGTATGTACATATTAATACCTAATAACTGGTATGCTTGCAATTTATTATACTGTCAAATTATTAAAAGGAAGCATAAAAAATAAACACCTTTATGAATACATTATCTTGAAACATGAGTACTATAATTGGTAATTTGTACAGATCCCATGTCATAAGTTAAATTAAAGACTGCCAAAAGTTGTCATATGTATTGAATTAATAAATATCATCTTCATGTTCATCTTATTACCAAAAATTGAGTTGTATGTAGTCCGTACTTCAAGTAGATATGTGCGAGCAACACAGATTACTGCTAATTGAAATTATTTACTTAATAATCATCCGTCGAGGACACTAATTAGAACTGACTAAATTACACCCTACCTAAACCACTGTTTGTGTTAGCAATTCTAAATCATGCAAGTCTGTAACTGGATCCGCTATCAGCAGCAACGTCTTGAGTGAACTACAACGTGTTGATTTGGATTCAAAACGATGACACGCCCAGACGTACGACTGTGCAGGATCAATGAGTGATCATCTAAATGGATGCCAAGCTAAATTCAGAGAAGTTGTTCCTGAGGCATGATACTTTCATTGCGCAAGTCATCAGTTAAATTTCGCTCTTACTAAGGCTTGTGCGGTTAAATCTGTTCAATGTATGCTATGCGATTTGCAAGCTCTTGGGGTATTTGTCAAATACTCCTTTAAGAGACAGCGCTGCCTAGAAACTTTCACTGCCGTGCTTAACCTAGACCGAAAGCAGAACGGGAAATCGGAGATATGTAGCCTGAAGTTAAAGTTGTTGTCTGCAACACGTTGGGTTGAGCGTCATACCGCCATTTCTGATTTTATCAAGATATACGAGGCCATCATTTACCGCCTTGAGGTAATCTGCGGCCAAAGTACAGTTTCATCCATTGATCAGCAGTCAGGAGCTGGCATGGCCCACCCAGAAGAAATCAATACGTTTGACGCTAAGTCCGTGACGGAGGCAAATGGTCTGCTACGAGCCCTGTCATCGGACAAGTTCATCGTCGCTCTTATTGCAATGCGTTCGTTTCTGGCTTCTTGAAGGGTCTCAGTGTTCTTCTACAAGGGTCTCACTTGGATATCCTCGAGGTCTATTCAGAAATTTCCAACACTGTTCAGCTCTTCCAAGAGCACAGGGAAAAGGCTGTGGACACATTTCGCAACATATACGATTCCATCTGCTTGATGACTAGTCTGTTTGGAAAAGGCATGCCAGAAATTCCTCGTTTGGCGGCACGTCAAACTCTTCGAAGCAACCTCCCTGTATCAAGTCCCGATTCATGTTGGCGGGCATCTGTATTCATACCCTCTAAAGATTCTTTGATTTCAGAGTTGTGTAGTCGGTTCACTAGTCTCACTCAAAAAGCCGTTCAAGCCCTTCTCCTTCTCCCGGCCAACATGAGAAATTTAAAGAGAAGAACATCATCAACATCTTTAGTGCTTATGATTCAGACCTACCTGATGCTTCATTCTACTCAGCTAAGATCAACCGATGGCGCAAGAAGTGGGACAATGCGTCCCAGATATCTGAGACTCTCCTAGTTACTTTGAAGGAGACAATGGAGGCGACAAATTCCTTGCTGTATCCAAATATAGCGCGAATTCTACACCTTCTTGTCATCATTCCTGTAGCATCAGCTAATGTCAAACGCGCTAACTCAGCACTCAAGTTAATCAAAACGAGTCTACGAAGCACAATGTCACAGGCCCGACTGAGTCAATGCTCCGGTTTTGTTGTTATGCCACCAGTCTGTTCCTTTAAACATTGATGCAGTTGCCAATCGTTTCGCGCAAGCAGACCCTAGACGTATGTTGCTTCTGAATTCAGTTCAGGATGAATCTGTTGCTCTTTAACACTTCTAATCTCTTAGCTGAGTAAAGTATATCTAGTTACTCAAATGCTATCTCTTCTTGATGTCGGTATTTCTTCTAGTCATTTTAAATGGTGAATTACTTGTTTGGCTTCTCTGGTAAGCAAAAGTTCTCTTGATCTATATACCTTCAACGAATTGTGCATGTTCTAGTCTCATATTTGGGTCATAGTGCTGGGATAGTGTATATTCATATTGATTATCCTGTCTTAGATCAATGCATTTTTACAATAAATATACTGTATTATACACTGCGTCCCCACCTCAGAAAAATCCTGGAACCGCTGCTGCAGCTTGTTTGTTTTAGTTATTAATTGTGTTGTGCGTATTTGTTATTATTGTTGCTGCTGCTGTTTGTTTTAGATGTGATAGTAGTGCTGTTGTAGTAAATTGTGTTAGTGCTTGTTTTGTTATTGTTTTTGTTGTGGTAGTGGTGGTGATTGTTGTTGTTCGTGTGGTCGTGATTGTTGTTGTTGTGGCGTTGATGTTGGTGTTGGTGTTGGTCGTGGTGGTGGACCAAGTGGGTGACTATCCGCGAAATGACGATGGTGGAGAGAGACTGAGTCGAGTCTAATAAATTGCAGGAAGAAGATCTGCTGGGAGCCATTAAAGTAATTAGACCACACAGGTTCGAGTTCAGCGATAGTGTCTCTGAAGCTTTGAGATCGTCTGCTGCCTTGGAAGCGGACGAGGAAGAGGACAGGCTACCGGATAGCCTGTCATCATTGCCACTAGAAGTAAGAGCAGCAAACTTATCGATGCACATCCGGGTAAGTAAACAACCATCACAGGTGCAGCTGCGGTCGTTGTGAGATGATGGATACGTACATGTGTACTCGTGTGGACTGCGTGTGCTGTCAAAACGTATTTGAGGTTGTCTCAAATAATGACGCGATATTAATGACAATAGTGGCACAGCTGACCTCTCTTAGCCATTTACATTACTTTTAGTCCTGCACGAGAGTCTTCGTTACCCTCCCGCTTCTCAAATACGGCTCTCCTTTTCTTTTACGAAGGTTCCAGAGTGCTGCGATCTTGAAGTGTGGAGGCAGGTAGATGGAAAATGGTGGTCTCAATTTCGCTCTTCTACAACCCAGACCAAGTTCTTGGATAGGCCTGGCTGTACGTATCTCGAGGCAATCAGGCTAAAAGTGGCTGCTACAGACTCCTGTCCACTCAGTAGGACGCGTCGTACTCAGTTGTAGTCGCCCGGACGAAACAAACGTCTCTGCAATTGTCCTCCCTAGTAAATTAAGTTGCGATTCTCACTCTTTTCTTAGCTTGGGGATGTTCGGAAATCGAAACACGATTGCGTTAGACGCTATCGTGGAGTCGCCGCTCTGCGCCGTCACACTACACTGCGCCCGTTATAACGCGTTACCAGAAGTTGAAGAACCGGGATCAACATTGACCTGCTATATCTCAACGAAGACTTAACTTAAAAATCTAAAATTATTTTTTTGTTATTTTTGCAACTAGAACTATCAATTTTCAAAATAAAAGAATTTTTGATTTTTGCATTGCAGCTACCCTTTGACTTAGACGACGAAGTTGTGGGAGCATTCGATCACCGTCACACGGACCTGGATGCAGATCTGATTACAATCTGATTATAAAAAGGTTGATAATGGTTTGAGACTCTGTTGCTAATACTAACACTGACATGCTAGTGTTTTTCAACGAGACCAGAAATTGTAATGTTTTTGCTGGTCTGATGAGGAGCACGTGCTTTAAGAGTCTGCGCGTTTGTGCTTTGGTTCACAAAAAGGGGTACTCGTATACACTGCAAACTACCCACAGCTTTGAATCGTTTTAGATATTAAGCAATTTTTTTTAAAAAATTATTAGCTTATAATAACAAGCGTTGCCGAACTGGAAAGATATCTGTGGCTCCTATACATACATACATCCATACATACATACATATATATATATATATATATATATATATATATATATATATATATATTGAAACTTCCGTATAGGCAAAGAGAAAGGCGAGATTCCTGTGATATGTGATAATTATTGGTTTCCACGCTTTTTCACTGCTTGCACAATCTATAGTCACAGTGCTATTGGAAAGTGACAATCGCCACTACATGAGTAATCTAGGATCAGTTTTACGCGTTCTATGAGCACTTGTATGGGCAGAGTGTTGTAAACTCAATTTTTGTCTTTGTGTTTATAGACTATTATTGGTCAAGCGTCATGAAGCTGGTGCGACTCTGCGTATGCCATTAATTGTGATGTTAATCAGACAGGGGCATTGTAAACTTGCAGTAGCCTAATCTCGTCAAGCCTAAGTCTTGCAGTAAACTCGTCTAACTGTTTATTCGTCGTAAACACATTTTTCGATCTGTATAGAAGAAGACGAAGACGCTCAGCACGCCACAAGGACTAAGCACAAGTGGAAGACAAAATGTAATTCAAACTCTCAATGTTTGCTTTAAAAGACTAACTGATGGTCAAGATCGGCATCGCTTTGGATTTTGGATCGATCTATGTAAGACGAAACGAAAACTGAGATTTAGATTTATGATGGCCTATTTACCTTCATACGGGAATTGAGATCGCCCTAAACGTTCCGCCTTGTAATACGAAGCTCGTGTCACGTTTATTAGCCATGTATAGAGGTGAAATTTAATGAACACACCGAGTATTGCCACACAAGTACAAGATCAAATAAAATTTCTAATTTCCATTTTAATAAACTGTGATTTCTGGTGATCAGCTAGACTAGCAAATAACCATTCTCTGACCTTTTTCTTACTCACAGCAATACACTATATATACTTGTATTGCTGTGAAGTTTCAGGCTAGAATGTAGAGAACCGAATGCGATAAGCTCTACCGGTTTACCGCATTCTTGTACTGCACGCACTTTTAGGCATGGCGCAATTTTGAATGTGACAATTTCTACTACCAGATTAGCTTGGGGGACATTTCTGTAGCGCGCACGTTCCGTGAAACGTCACATTATTCTTGGTGATTGAACACGCGGCATTAGTTTTGTATCTACTCTGTATTATTAGTCAAGCGTCATGATCCTGGTCGGACTCTTTGCTTGTGCCATTGTGCTTGTTCAAGAGACTTTGTCATCAGAAACTTGCAGTAGCTACAATCTCTTCAAGCTCAAGACGTGCCGTGAACTTAATTCTACATCGAACTGTTATAACATTTGTGGTAAGAAATAGTTTTAGCAGTATTTGTAAAGAAAGACCAAAGTTTCTATTTATAAATTGACTGAAATCCATGATGCAAATTGACGTGTTATTGCGTTAAGGTGGAAGACAGACTTCTATTCAAAATACGAATGTTTGCTTGGACCGACCAAGTTTGGTGTTTAGCGTCGGCGATGTAATACGCTCTGCGATTTGGACTAATCTAGGTGAGAAGAAATAGAAACGAGACGCTAATTTTGTGATGATTTATATTCATTTCTATCCGGAAATTGAGATCGTCCACTCGATGCTCCCTTGAATTACTATGTTCGCTTTAATTTCACCGGCGAAAGATTGACTGTCCTTGCAGGCGAAATTTGTACCGAATTCCCTGAGTATTGCCACACAAGTAAGATCAAACAGATGATATTGTGTCTTTCAATTTTAAATGCGTTTGATGTGTGCAGCCAAGATATTCTGGAACAATTCTATAACCGTTCCAAAGAAACTTTCGTACTACGCAGTAATTGCAAAATCGCTATTTAGTGCTTTGTGTACTGTGATCTCATAACCTAATTTTGATATTACAGGGTCTTATCAAAGGTGAGGGTAGACTTTCCGACAAGGACGGACTTTTCTTGTGTCTAAATTTTAGCATTACTTTACGAAAATAAGCTAAAATGACAAAACTGTTTCGCTAATTTTCTGATTTTGCTGTTACTCTATTTGCTATCTTTGCTTGGCCATAGCAACTGCGTAGAGTAGGTTGCATTTTTCGGTAACTTCTATGAGTAATTGATGAAGGCAACTATAATACTTATATACAATATTGTCTAAACCGTTTTTTATAATTAATTAAGCTTAACTCTACATGAAACTAGTAGAGTGAGCACAAGCACGAACGGTTCATCAATCATCAGTCTGTTGTCTTTTATCGATTACATCGTTTATACGAGCACTTGTAAGCGAGCCATCCCGCCCTGGCTCTGTATCTACGGTAGACTACTTGTAGAGGCGGGCCAGGGCCGAGCTGTACCGAGCCGTGCCAGATCGGCTCAGTCGAGCCAGCGAGCGCCACCGGGTCAAATACATCATGTAAACGCATAGCGTGCTGGGAGACGAGCCACGCATGCTCATTATAAGAATAGCGCAGAGCGAGGCGGAGCTGTGTCCTTTATGATGAGGAAGAAAATCTAGATTTTAAACTTCCCTAATTAATTACTGCAACAATCGCTTAGCGATAGATTTACGTCTCGTATAAATAGTACGACGTTTTGTCTAAGTCCTAGATATGACTGTTAAAGCCATGCATAGAGAAAAAACGAGAGCAGCTTGGCTTCCGTCCATTGAGCTAGCGCGATCTATGTCAATCTCAAGTAACTAACGCACGTTAATGACACTCATTGGCTCGCTTCTACAGAGTGTGTCGTGTAAACGCAGGCTGGAATACTGGGCTGGCACGCGGGCGGTTAGCTATGCGTGTTCGTGTAAACGGGGTATAAACTGCCACTGATTTAGGGTTCGCATTACCGTATAAGATAAAATGTAAGCGGGGAATGTATTTTGGTGAATATTCAAATTCTAGCAGGAACCAATATAAAATTCACCATTTAAAAACCGAGATATTGTGACGTCATGTTGACATCATCACCCACGTACATCAGGTATCAAGGCGCCGAAATGTAGTAGTACGTCAAGCGGATGAAGTCACAAGATGGTAACCTCTGCATGCGGATGACGTTCACAGCAGTTCTTCATCAACACAGTATATAGTTGGAGACAGTGCACTGTGCAGTAAGCTAGAGAGAAATGTGATGGTCACAAATGCATGCAGCTGTTCATTAATCGCAAACTCTTCCATGACGCGGTCATTTGGGTGAAAAATATGGTAAAATAAAAGTCATATCAATTATTCAACACCATGTCCAACCGCCAAAATAGAATCGGCCAACATGCTTCTCCGTCAATTTCTTAGCAAACCGCCAAAATAAATTAACGCTAATACTAGCTGTACAAGAGTGTAGCGGTGAAATTTCGATCCTAAAAGAAATTCATTTCGTTATTAACTTAATAGAAAAAGCGAAATGATGTAATTAGATATCTTTCTGTAAGAGCGTGGGAAGTCGAAACTCTAGAGGAAATTTCTCAATCCAATTTCATCTATCTAGCCACATACGCATGAACTGTAGACGTCATTGACACCAAGGGTCATGCTACGATCTGCATTGCTGATTCTGCTTGCTACATGTTTGGCGTCGCTAACTGTTCATGATGCAAACCAGGCAACGCTGAGCAATCGGTTAGTAATTGCTTACGTCACTCTGTTACTGACGATAATATTTTACGTGTACAATGCTGTATATAGATGCGTTTGTTCCAATGAATCGTCTTTCATAGCCGTTGACTGCAGATCTCAAAGTTTAAGGCTTCTACCACCGAGACCTTGCTCTTCTTCAATGGATCCATTAACTGTCACTAGTGTGTAAGGTTGCTGATTGACGTGACATGCGGATGCCTATATTGTAACAAACCTATATCAGAAAACGGGCTAACGTAATATGGAAAGTGCAAAGCTGCTATAGGGTCTTGCTTAAATTCATAAATTAAATACGCTCGTTCAACACTTGTAGAAACTGGTTTTGCTTTCACGCACGCACGCACGCACGCACACACACACACACACACACACACACACACACACACACACACACACGCACACACACACACACACACGCACGCACACACGCACCCACGCACCCAAACACAGACACACACACGTACACACGCACACACGCACACACGCACACGCACACCACACACACACACACACACACACACACACACACACACACACACACACACACACACACACACACACACACACACACACACACACGCACCCACCCACCCACGCACCCAAACACAGACACACACGCACACGCACACCACACCACACACACAGCGGAACAATAAAAACTCTCAAGCGAATCATAAAGCTCAACGCTAAATACAACTTTTGATGCATTAAATTGATCATAAAATAAGTACCGTGTTTTCTAAGTAGTATCTTCATAACTGCCAGCAGAGGCACTCGGCCATGCTCGGGGAAATTCTATACGTATAGCTGTACTTGACCGTAACCCCAAAAGAAAATCAATAAAAAGTATGCTCATTTGACCGTTCTTTAGCCGAGAATTTTGGTTTTTGGTTGTGGGAATACTATTAATTAACAGAATATCCCTATGTTAATGTCGTTCCCGGATGTGAGATTGCAGACACGCAGACGAACGTTGCCATGGCAAACTTTGTGGCGTTATAGCAGTGATACGAGTATTTTTCGATTGTGATGAGTTACGAGGGTTGGTCACTGGAACTTGAAAGGGGACCGCTTCTAAATGCGTCATTTTTAGAAATTAACTTGGGTGTGCCCTGATGCAGGGTTTCGTGGCGATTAACCTAGCGTAATTGATTCCACACTGGCATAGACAGACAAACAGATGGACGGACAGACAGATTGTTTATTTGAACTCTTACTCTACCGATAACAATCGCTAACTTTATGCAAAACAATAACAGTCAATGGACAAAAGTTTGAATGTCTCTATCATATGTAAAGTCATCAACGTTGCACTTAGACAACTTGACAACTTGTTAAAAATCACTTGAGAGTGGCAAGACTGTACAACTACAGACTCCATCTATCTCGAAAGTCTGCTTCATTGTTCTTTCCATGTTCACCTTTCGACTACTTGGAGATCTTATATAATATTCTTCAGCCATAAGGCCGAAGTGCTCGAAAACGAATGGAATACATGGTCTGGTAGACTCTGATATGGATTATTGTTGACCATATTTTGCCATCTTTCTTTGTTCTCACATCTCTGCCGCGTAGCCTGATCTTTTGGCAGGTGATTGTAGGGTGTAGGGTGAGCCATTGATGTATCTGTTTCTAGGCTCAACTTGATGAGGAATGTTCAATTAAATTTATCTAAACATTTAGCCCAAGTCGAGACGATTGTGTTATGTTGCCCCACTGGGCTCCAGCCAAACTTGCAGATTAGATGGGAACCATGTTCATCAAGACTTGCGTCACAGTCACATTTGGTGACAATTTGAGAAAAAGGTAAAAGAGTGTCAAGTCTCAAGAATGCTGCCAACCGAAATTCTGAAGATTTAATAACAAGTTTGGTGCTGAAGAAAGAGCTTGAAGCCATGAACCAGCTCCTTAATTAATTAACCCGACATGACCTTATCCTTGCAGCATGCTTGACTTGACAGAAGATGTTTGCATAATCTATATTATGCAGCGTTCTCTTCAGCGATATCAGAGCTTAGGCGATTTTGGAGTCATAGTGGATTAGCGCGAAGTCCAGAAAAAGTCTGAGGTGAGTGTGCCTCTCCATTCGATCCTACAGTGGCAGGAAGGCTTGCAACTGCATGCCTCACAAAGATGCTGATAGGAAGGAGGTGGACTAGCATAGTTGACTAGATGAAAATATTTGAGGAATTTTGCATAGTGAATTACACCATGATCCCACAAAGGCAACAGTGGAGGTTTGCATCAATTTTGTAATGCCAAAACCTCCCAATTTGATCTTAAAAGATGCTTGTTTCCATGCCAACTCATCAAGTGTGCTCAACCCCAGTATATACTGACGCGAATGTGTTTCTTGCAAGTTGGTCATGAATATGAGAAGCTTGATTTAGAACGAGGAGCAGTGTAGGAACATAACAGTACCGAAGTAGTAGAAGTGCACTCTGAGGATCATTCAAGTTGAGCAATTAAGAACAGAGAATTTCGCCTGCAGCTGTTGTCTTGTTATAACTAGACTGGACGTAAGAATCATTGCCAACGGGAACTCCAAAGATTTCAACACCAGAAGTTAACAGACAGACAGACAGACAGACAGACAGACAGACAGACAGACAGACAGACAGACAGACAGACAGACAGACAGACAGACAGACAGACAGACAGACAGACAGATCAGTGTTTTGCGTAAACGTAGGAACCGGTGGGGCACTGGGGGATGGCCCCCTGAACTTTTCCAGGTGTCAAGTAACCTGCTAATACATAAGAATGACAGACCGTTTCTGACGTAGAAACTGATAACTGACATGACAAAGTATTAATGTTGCTATGTTGGAGTCCTGTAATTTGCTGTAATAGCTTGCATATAATGATTAAATTACCGGTAATAATACTTTTAGACTTTAGACTTTAGACTTAAGATTTTATATACCTTTGAGCGAGCATTAATATTTTCTACGTATTTTCTTTTAAAAATTCTCTCATAACTACTGACAGATTTTTGTTGTTTTCAAGCCCTTTCATAGTTTGCTAATATCAACCGTCATCTAAACACTATAATTAATTGAACTTCCTGCAATAAACTTAACATATCTAAATATAGCAACATTTGTATTTTTATGTATTAGTAAATAGTAAATAATATAATAAAATGCTTTAAAACTTGTACATTAAAAACTTTTGTGTTACAGTGACTTCAGTATTAATCAGATCAAGACAGTCTCGTTTAACTACTTCAAGCCTTACGAAACCCTAAGGAGCTTGTACACAATTGCCTATGTGTCTTTATTAATTTACTTTGAACGAGATTGTTACGTATGTTTGCTACAGAGTATTTGAAGGCAATCCTTTGTCAACCTTGTTTTTCTTACCATCTTCTCTGATTACCGTGTAAGCTAGCGAACAGAATCTACACGTTTTTGTTGTTCTTGATCTTACAAGATTTTGTTAATTAAAGGGTAATTACTACAACTGCGCCGATATTCGCTAAAACACCCAAACTATCAAGATTTTTCAACGGCACTTTACGTCAAGTGAACAAGATGTAAGATATGTACTGTCTAGAAGTAAACTATGGTCGCGGTCATGTGTGTGTGTGTGTGTGTGTGTGTGTGTGTGTGTGTGTGTGTGTGTGTGTGTGTGTGTGTGTGTGTGTGTGTGTGTGTGTGTGTGTGTGTGTGTGTGTGTGTGTGTGTGTGTGTGTGTGTGTGTGATAGCTTTCGGAATTGCAAATATAGAAGTTATTTTGCTGCAAGTGTGCTGCTTGTAAAAATATATCTAAATTCGCTGTTTAATTAATTAACATAATCAAACATTTAGCAACAACGCAAGAATCGTGATCTTCGTGAAACGAAAAAATTCAAAACTGACGGGAAATTTATTTTCTATGTAACTTAGAGCGCGAGGAAACGATTGCTTTCGTGTATGACGTTGCTTTTCAATAGTTTGTTTCGAAAAAAATGGTTAGCTTATATTTGGCTGTTCAAATAAAAGGTCCTTTTAAGAACATTGGCGGTTTGTAATTGGCTGTCCACTTTCTGTGGTTAGACTGCTCCGTGCACCCACTTTGGCTGAACCGAAAGCGTGAAACATTTCAAACACAGACATGCAACGGTCACACATACCCCAGCCACAACGTACACATAGCCACGCCGAATCCGTACGTACTTTGAGCATGGTCATGTGATCTTTGACAAAGTCTCGTAGCTCATTGCTTTTAGACAACATTAGTCAGACATTTGAAAATATTTAAAGTTGTTGAGGTTGAACTGTGTGCTCTATAGTGTAAATTTAGAAAAACGTAATCTATTCATATATATATATATTCATTTATTTATTTATGTATTTATTTATTTATCTGTCTGTCTATCTGTCTGTCTGTCTGTCTGTCTGTTTGTCTGTTTGTCAAATAATCATATATTACTATACATGTAAAACTAGAGTAACAGTGTCACAACTACAACAACAGATTACACAAATACCTAGCAAGTAGAACTACAAACAAAAGGCTAGACTCTACATCTAAGTACAAGCTAAGCAAGTCAGAAGAAATGATAACATCAGAATTCAAAGAAGACCAAGAGATGATGACGACAGAATCCAGAGAAGACGCACTAGGCCACAAGGGCAAAGTAAAGCTGCGATAATCCTGGAAGCTGACGTTACAAGATGGACGTCAAGTCGAGATGATGACGACAGAATCTGGAGAAAACGCACTAGACCAGGTAAGGCTGCAATAATCCCAAACGCTGAAGTCCCAACAGTAAAGACAGAACGCAAACTCGATCACAACAAAGGAACATAAGTCACAAATTTAACAACTCAACAAAAGCGTTCAGAAACGGGGACCGCATACAACCGAATCGGACTGACGCAACTTACGAAAGCGGAAATAACCGCTGGCGTCAAAAAGAATCCTAAATAGCTCTCCTCTTCTGTCGATGACTTGACTTTGCAGAAACTGTAAGTTGCAAGCACTGCTTCTAGTCATCCGGAGTCTGTTTGTCCGTCTGTAAGTCTTTCTGTCTGTCTGTCTGTCTGTCTGTCTGTCTGCCTGCCTGCCTGCCTGCCTGCCTGCCTGCCTGCCTGCCTGCCTGCCTGCCTGCCTGCCTGCCTGCCTGCCTGCCTGCCTGCCTGCCTGCCTGCCTGCCTGCCTGCCTGCCTGCCTGCCTGCCTGCCTGCCTGCCTGCCTGCCTGCCTGCCTGCCTGCCTGCCTGCCTGTCTGTCTGTCTGTCTGTCTGTCTGTCTGTCTGTCTGTCTGTCTGTCCAACACATATATTTGAAACATGAATCTAGCAACATACAATATGCAACTACACGTCAAATTATGCAGAATCACCTAGAGACTACAGATATCAACTACTAAACCAACTGAGAACTAAAAATTACATTTTCTAACTACTAAAGAACCCAAAGAAGGTCCAGTTATTACAACACTAATTATTGGAGATGAAAGCGGCTTGTGTTTGAGTGGACTCTGCAACCCAAGGATGACATCTTGCGTTGGATTACTCTAGCATCGCATCGCTGTAATTGAACGCTGAATCTTTTCCGCCAGTAATCAATAAATTGTGCCGAGTTGCGCCAAACATTTTTATCAAAAGATTGAGATCCGAGAGAACGTAGGTATTGGTTTCCTTCACACCCCATCTACCAAAGTGTTCAATGACTAAAGGCTTAATTAATTACTTAATTAAAGATTATTTAGTTGCCAGTTGGTAGCCTTTCATCTTGATATTTGATTTTTTTTCTTTTCTTCTCTTCGCTTCGAAGCTAGACCATCTACTTTTGAGGATGAGGGAAATACCTCTGAGCTCCAGGGATGGGCAAGAGAGATGTCTAAATCAATGCTCATACCAGAAGATGTATCAAGTGCTATAATGTCTGGTCTGTTATCCGAGTTTGAGTAGCGATGTCTTGGCTCTCTCCTGTGAGGGATGTGAAGTTCACTTAGACAATCAGCCCAACATTTGCAATGAATTCGTGACTCCAAACTGGGCCACCACCAACCTTGCATGTTAAGAGATGATACCTGCTGTCGTCAAGAACTGCTCCGCACTGACACGAACTCAACCACTCCAGAGAACAGAGTGGCGCACTGACACGAACTCAACCACTCCAGAGAACAGAGTGGCAACCCCAACCTCAGATATGACGCCAAGCGATAAACTTAAGAATCAAGTGCGAATCACATCGAGGTTGGAATAGCGTTGACCCAAGCACCTGCACCTGCACCATGTAAAGAGCGAATTCTGGCAGCATCTCTTGTTGCCTTCACTGTATCACGAGACATAGATTCAAACAAATCATTAGATAATCGCTTCTGTAATTTGCCACTAGCAGGTAAGTACTCAGACAGTTCATTCGAGGGAATGAGGCTTTTTAATATCGCACCTGTAGCAGATCCCGAAGATCCTTTCAGAAGCAAATCTAAATCTACTCTCAAGTCAGGAAAACGCTTGGGTAGTGCACCTATTGCTTCAACCCACGAGGCTAAGAAAGCACAAACTGCTTTAGATTTGACAGATGTTAGACCAAAACCACCTAGTCGGACTGGTAGCAGCGCCAGATCCAGGAATTTTTGAAAGAGGGGCTTCACCGTTAGCAGTTCTTTATAGCATTACTAATTTTCTCTTTTCTGGTGAAATTATATGAAATTATTAAACCACGCCTATTGGAAAAGAGGGGTTGAACCCCCTGAACACCCTCTCTGGATCCGGCCCTGGGTAGAGTGGCTTGTTGCCATAACAAGTCACTGAGTTGGTGTTAAGATAGTAATTCAGAGAAAACTTTGCGTGTCTGTGAATCGTAAATTTCTGCTGCAGATGTTAGTAAATTTGGAGGAACAACACGAGCTAAGTAATTCAATCGTGGAACGTGACAATACTTGAGCAATAACGAAGCGCTTTGGACATTATTCAAAGAAGACAATTGGTCACATAGTTGTTCCCCAGTGTTAGCATACGTAGAGCAAAAATTGGATACAAATTCAGCATTTCCAAGAGGCATTCCCAATATAACTATGCCTTCAGATTTAACAGGAAGTTGACAATCAGGAATTGTGATAGCTGGAGATGGACAATCAATCTCACATTTCTGACAAGCAATATCTAAGCCAATGGCTGAGAAATTGCATTGTAGAGAAGTAAAGGCTTCCGTAACGTCATTTGGCAAACCAACCAAGAACACATCATCCACGTATGCTAAAATTTGAATGTTGGAGAAAGTGCTCTGAAGATCCACCAAAGTTGGGTGGATAGCCATGGCAAACAGAGCAGGACCTAATGGGTCACCTTGGTGAACCCCAACCTCAGATTGTAGCAAAACCGATTGACCATTCCATCTGTCTGTCTGTCTGTCTGTCTGTCTGTCTGTTTATTTGTTTGTTTATTTGTTTGTTTATTGATATATTTTGTGAGTTAGTTAATTAAAATTTGTACACATAGCTCACTGCAAGGAGGTGTTGTCACAGAACTGCATCGTCACGACTTTGCCAATCTACCGATGCTAAGCAAATTGTAATTACGTTTAATTAACAAAGTTATGATGTGGTCATCATGCATTGCAATATTGCAGGAGGCTCAGTCATAATAAAATATCATCTATAGAAGACGGATCCTTTCACAATCTACCAGTACTCACTCATCTGTAAGCGGCTGAGTGGTACACTAAATTCAGAAATATTTAAACAAATAATCATTTAAACAAATTAGCGTAGCTCGACTTAACAAGTTGCTCTGTGTTGATGCGTCTGCGCGAATTGTCTATATTGTCACTTAGGTTACACTCCCAGTTGATTTTTTACTTTATGCAAATTTTTTATTTTATGCAAATTTTTACTTTATGCGAATCTCTACGGCAGACCAAATCGTAACTAAAAGTTAAATTAATTAACTATTTACACACATCACATACTGTATATGGGTTAATTAATCGATATTTTGTTGGATACGTGAATTGCTGTCAAGACTTTTAGGCACATTTTGCCATGTTAAATGAGTTGTAGTCATTTTAAGTAGACTACAAAGAAATTTTTACTGTACTAAAAACAGTACAGTAAACATTTGTAACATTTCTTTATGTTTGCGACGTGTACAATAATAGTATATTACCGTTCTTGCTTGATGATTACCCCAGGGCTCAAGTACACCAAAGCCCCAACTGTTTAAAAGCTCTAAGATTTTCTCACTTTTTAGTCCTTTAATTAGTGCTAATTGGCACTTTCCACAGTGACGGTTGGCTAGATTTGTGCCTGTAAAAATGCCAATATTGTCAACTATTGCGAGCCGGTCCACCACAAGTTGAAGGTTTTAATAACTCAGATACGCTATCAAAGATTAGGTTTAACCAGGTATATTATAGGTAGTGTCATACTGATTTAATTAATTAATCAATGACTTAATTCTGCCAATTAGCAACAGTAGATGTCATTTCTTGAGCAAGGTTCCATCTCGTACTTTACCCTTGATTTCGACAAACCACTGAGGGTGGTGTCATACTCGCGCGATTACATGTGCTGTAAATTTAATCTATTTATATATATATATATATATACACATACATTTATTTATATTAGTGTTTGAGTAGGATGTCTTCAAAGTAGCTTCAGCTTTAGCTAATATCAAAATTATGATAACAAACAGTGTTTGTCTCGACGTCTTAAGTTAGTTTACATATTGTTGCATTACAATGTCTACAATTTTAGAGAGCTTAATTGGAATGACATTTCCGTTATTCGACCCGAGATGTTTGAAGGTCTGGACAGTATATACAGATTGTGAGTAACAATAAGCATAAGCAACAAGTTACAAGCTTAGACACTTGCTTGTGTGTTGCAATTAGAATTTTACGTGGCAATAAAATTAAGGAATTAAAGGCCGACTTTCTGAAATTGCCTACTTTGGCATCTCTGTAAGTAACACGAAGCTCTGTTGTGATTTGACTTTCGTGTTTTCTAATGGATTTTGATAAATTGGAATTATAGTTATCTCGATTACAACCAAATTCGATCTATTGACAGAAATGCATTTCGGTTGTTGAAAAACTTGCACCGTTTGTACGGTTTTATTTTAGATAATTAAGATTTAAGTATTAATAATGTTTTTCTTATACAGGAATCTTGGCAGCAATCCAATGCTTTCAAAAATTGGACCTGGGGCATTTTATAAATTGCCTCTAACGACTTTGTAACTAATTCAATTGCGCACACACACACACACACACACACACACACACACACACACACACACACACACACACACACACACTTAAACTTTGTCAGAATATTTACTATTTGTAATAATTTTTGGTTACAGTACCATGTACAACGCGAATTTGACATTACTTACTAAGAAAATGTTGCCTGACTCACCTTACCTCAAAGAAATGTACGTTTTTATTGCCATTCTGTTAACCTCGTGGACAAATGTAAACTTTGTCTTTAGAATGTTGTTTAACAACAAAATTCAGCGTATAAAAAATGGAGCGTTTGACGCACTCGGTAGTTTAATAAACGTGTAAGCCATTCTTGCTACATGTGTTTTGATATGTTGTCAATAACATTTACAAAAATTTGTGTTTATAGTTACTTACAACAGAATCCCATTAGGCACTTCTCTCAGAAAAATTTTAAAGGATTAAATTCAACAAATCTCAGACTGTAAGAAACACATATACTTATAAGAACACGCATAGCATACACTTAGATTCGAGTTATTTTAATACAATAAGTATAGGATATTGAGAATAAGTAATCTGGAATATTGCCATGTTACATTCCACCAATCACGAACGCCTCTTTAAATGGTGTGTATGACGGATATTGTACAGCAAGTGGCAAGTGTGCACAAAGTTACTCCGCATTCTCAACTATATCACAGGTTTTGCTAATGTGTACAATACGTCCTAGACACCATCTACATTGGTCGGACGTCACGTGACTATGGTAGAACTATTAAATAGAATTGTGCTAATAGATTTGCTCGTATTTGCTCATTTGCCAGTTGTAGATCCAGGAATTTTTCGAAAGAAACACGTCGGCAACAATCTTATTTATGACGTCACTATAAACTCTTAAGTTAAACGTAAGAAATGTTCTAGAAACAAAGGTATTCAACAGCAGTAACTTTAATATTGCATTGGCATGATAACAACAGCAGTATGTGAACTCAACTTTAATTCGAAACAAGTTTGTAAATACGTAGCAGTGAAAGACATATTTCAAAAGATTTAACGGTCGAACAGTTCCGGAAGTAAGTGTTCCCAAACAGTAGCGCGAGTTTAGTAATTTATACCGACGACAGATGCTATAAAGTTTATCCCAGACTCTAACCCTAGCCCTAAAGCCTCACCCTAGCTCTAAAGCCTTACACTAGCCGTAACCCTAACTCTGCATGGCTCCGGACTAGGGCTAGACTACTATGACCATGCAGTCTCGCTGCGCTTTCGTCATTCGCTTTCGTCATAAACATGAAAATTCAGGCATTGCAATGTGTAATGTTGATCAGCTAGGGACATCTAGTATAGATGGCAACGAGCAAATATCATTGAGTGTTGATCTCATCTCTGCACAGATTGGCTCTAAGCTGCGATATCGACCGTCTTCCGGCTCTCAGTTCTGGCATCGCCAATCGAACGTGAGATGTTTATGGATCGTATTGGAAATCATAAGCAGCACAGTTTGGTTGCATTTCAGACGTTGCGTTTCGCCTTCTGAAGTTGTTAACATCACTAATACGGAAGTTGGAATTTCGCCGATATTGTATGCACTGACAGCGTCTGCTTACGTTTGCACCACCAATCAAGACGGACATTACTCTTGTTCACCTTGCAAAACAGGTTATTACGGGCAGTCGAATCCGCAAAAAAATCGGAAGCTTTCTACTTGTTTGCGTTGCCCGGCAGGTTAGAGACGCAACTGTATGTATATTTTGTCTTGTCTAATTAACTCGAATGTCTAGTACAAATTAAAATCTATTAAGTACGCACAACTAACCACAAATAAATTTTTGACGTAACAATTATCTAGATAAAAACACAAAAATTAGTCAAGATAGTCAATTTCGTTCACCTTCTGTTACAATAGTTTAAAACTGCAAGTCTTTTGTTATCAGACCATGTAACTCAAAGACTAACTGTTTTAAACTGTTTAAACATAACTGTCGAAGAATTATGTAATTAATATTCATTAGATCTTAACAAAATCTTCAACCTTTTGCATAACAGATGATAGTAGTTCAAGTGATCTGAAACGTAAAATAAGCCTAGGCCATGAATAGAACGTCCTGTTTGACATCACTATTGAGATAACTATTGAATAATGACATCACACCAGAATGCAATTACGCTTTGAGATGATTGGTGGCATCCGCTCTCGTTACATTTTAGCACAAACCATCCGTAACAATAACATGTGCCATTGAGAAAATTCGGAGAGTTATGCGATTTACGTAAGTTTAAAGAGACTGAGTGAAAAGACAGTATAGACAATCTAACCTTAGCGCGCTTGGTGGTCGGTTGCATGATCGTTCGTTTAGTCGTTGGTCTACGCTCGGCAGTACTGTAAACTAGCTTTTAATTTCTCGGGCAGTAAAACATTCTAATCTTGATTATGAAACCAAGCGTATATAACTCGCTTAGTTGATTTTCATTGCATAATTACAATACAACTAGCATAAGAGTATACTGTAGGAGAGTTTTCAAGGTTTGAGAGACGTGGGATTACTGTAATACGATGTTGTGCAACACAGTTGTTCTTTATTGCATTGAAAGTAATCAGCGAGGCAAAAAAGGTGTTGAAGGCTATGGTTCCATTGGCTTCTACGTTTCCTACGCTTACGAGAACTAGTATAGTGCCAATGTGTATATGGCGTGCCATCGTTGCCAAGACACTTTGCATAGAAGTTTGCATTCGCGTTTGCGTTTGCAGGGACGTTTGAGTTGACGTTTGCGTTTGCGTTTGCATTTATATTCGCGTTTGTGATTCGCGTTTGCTTTTCGTGTTTGCATTTGCATTTTCATTTGCGTTCACATTTGCATTTCAATTTGCATTTGCGTTCGCATTTGCATTAGAATTTGAATTTTCATTTGCATTTTCGTTTGCTTTTCGCTTTTTGCTTTTGCGTTTGCATTTGCAATTTGTAACATTCGCGTTGCATTTGCATTTGCTTTCCACGTTTGCATTTCGTTTGCATTTGCATTCGCGTTTGCTTTCGCGTTAATTAATTTGCTTTTGCATTTGCGTTAGCGTTTGCTTTTGGCAAATGCAAACCTCATTCAGCACAAATGTTTTTGCAGCGATGGCGCGCCATAGTTGTGTATGTTTCAAGTCGCTCTATTGTCTAGGAGGATTCTATCAAGACGAAGTGGCTCAACAATATTGCAAGAAATGCGTTCCCGGAACATACGTCAGTCCAAACAAGTTGGGAGTGTCTGCCAGTTCGTGCCAGGTGGTCCCAAACGGTACCGACACGTCGCAATTCGCAGGTTACCGTGCTGGCAAATGCCTCCAAGGACACTACAGACTCGATCGATTTGGACCTTGCTACCCGTGCACGTCGCCGGGAGCCGAATGCACAAACGAAATAAAAACATTAAAGCCAGGATATTGGTGGGACATGAAGAATGAAACGATTGAATTATACGGCGCCTTTGCACGAAATCTTCGAATAGAAAACAGCAGCTATGAGATCGCTGCTTATGCTGAAAAAGCGTTACCTTCGATTTACAAATGTCGCGCGGAGAAGGCGTGCTCTGGTCAGGAAGGCAATCCTGCAAACTCCATCTGCTCTAAAGGATCTTATGGACCTTTGTGTGAACTGTGTCATGATAACTATTTTCTCACCACAAGCGGATGCTCACGTTGCCCTGCCAAATGGCGTGTGGTGCTGCAATTTGTTGCAATTGTCGTCTCTGTTTTGTTACTAGGAGGTTATCTGAGTTGGAAACAAACTACAGCAAGTCAAAAAAGCGACGAGTCACAAAACGAGTCCCTCGATAACGATAAGAAAACGGGCACTTGGCTTGACAGGTTGATTGCAGCGGTGAGAATTGGAATTGGATTTATTCAGGTTATCAATGGAATCACGATGGCTCTGATGTTTGTTCCTTGGCCATCGGGTATGGAAACGATCAGCAGACACTTGGCTGCAATCGAATTTAATCTACTCGAGGTCGTCAATCCTGTTTGTATCAGCAGCCGACTTAGACTCGATCATCTCTGGAAGACTGTGGCTTTAGTAAGCATCGTATCTGGTTTGATCTTAGCAATTGCAATTGCTTACTGGGCATGGAAGGCGCATATGGCACGGAAAAAACATTTCGTTACGTTTGAGTTGCATCGGGTGGCTCTGCAGTTGTGTTTTAATGCTACAATTTGGATCATCTTTGTTTCCTATCCGGCATTAGCTCAGTATATTATCGCCACGATTCCGTATCGACTTTATTCTTGCATTTCTCTCAATTGTACTCAAATGAGCGTGAGCAGAGAAAAATCCGATAGTCCAGTCTGCCAATGGTACTTGAAGACAGATGTGTCTTTGACTTGCGACTTCTCTGGTGCTCTGTGGAAGGTTTGCAACTCGTTTCTTGTTCTAGTTGTAGGTATCCCTGTCGTCATTTTAGTTCTTCTTTACATGAAACACCGTAACGGTTGCGGTTTACAAAGACCACAAGGCCCTCTCGTGCTTGCTCTGTTTTCTTCATTGACGTTCTTAGATGGAAGCTATAAGCCCAAGTTTTGGTACTGGGAAGTGCTGGAAATGTTTCGTAAGCTGCTTCTCACTTCTGGATTACAATTTTTTGGAAAAGACGGCACAATGGAGTTGGCCATCGCTTCTATTATTGCTGTCGTGTTTGCCATTCTGCACGCTCATTTCAGACCTATGAAGAAAAGTTTCAAGTGGCAGAATTACCTGCAGCTCTTTTCTCTGTCGATAATTGCTCTCAATGTAATGCTAGGCGTGCTGAAAATGATCGATTCGAGAGACGCTGCAGGTGATGTCGATGCCGGTGACAAAGTTCTTTTCTCGGTTTTATTCTACTTCGTCAACGGATTGTTCGTGCTACTATTTATCGGTGATCATTAATCTTATTTTTTGTGTAAATTTGCCATTTGGCACTAATCCGTGTTCTTACTTGTTCTAGTGGACGTCTTTCTCAGCATTTGTTCAGCTATGAGTCAGACATTTTGTTACGGTTCTCGTTGTTCCTTTAGATGGAAAACTAAGAATTATCAAGAAAACGGTGTAAACGGCAATGGTGACGCAACTCAACCTCTTCTTTATAATTTCTAACAGAAGCTGCAAAAGTAGATAAATGTGACTGAAACAAACATTTAGAAATAGTGTAAGAATGCTTGTTATTGTCACAATATTTAGAAATATAATACAGATGGCAGTAGTAAGAGTAATTGAAGGGTTAACGGTTTTAATTTATTATTTCCATAATATTCAAAACGTTTGCCAAATAACAAAATGTAAAGTCTATTTATTTTGAATTTATTAAATATAAATTAGCACACAAAATTGATAATAATATTATTATAATTCGTTGCCTAGGTGCAATCCGCGCTCTTGGTCTAGGGACGGCGTACAAAGCTAAATGTTAATAAATTGGATATTTTTCCGTGTTCCAGACATGCCAAGGCCTCGATAATTTAGAAAAGAGTGAGAGATGCTAACCCCGTATAGCAATTAATTGCAACGGCTACAACCCTGTGCGACTCTGTGCATAGTGTCAAGAGCTTAGGTTAGTAAGACAAGACTACGCCTTAGAGATTTGGAAACCTGCCGAACCTCGCAGCTTAGCCTCGTCCCTCATGCCAGAGTTGTATAGGCGTTCGCCTCGCTCCTCGGTGCAGCGCTCGCGCGTCATATGACCAGTCTGACTTCACAGTGCCACGCGACGAGTGAGGATGTGACGTCAGTCTCTTCATGTGACGCGCGAGCGCTCCACAGAGGAGCGAGGTGAACGCCTGGGGCAGAGCCGTATCTAAATCTTTATATACGGCAATTTGAAACTGACCAATCCCACTAAAAATCTCTTTCATTTTCGCGATCTCATCTCGTTGGTGTCGTTTCTCAATCGATTCTCTACATCAGTTAGACGCTATGAAATTGGTGGGACTACTCGCGTGTGCCTTTTTCGCCGTGCAACAGACCGTCGCTTCGAAACCTTGCAGCAGCTTGGGCCTATTCAGTCAAGTGCCTTGTGATGAAACTCATTCAAGCAAGTGTTATAACATATGTGGTAAGAACACTCGTTTTGCAAAGAGTCTAGACGTAAAACATGTAGGGGTGGAGCCCGTGTGATCATGGCGTTGTAGACGTACCATTGTGCACATGCAGGTGGAAGACAGACTCCAATTCAGACTTTTCAAATCTGCCTCAACAAACAAACGCCTGTGTACAAGATCGGCGATGAAATACGGGGCGTTGTCTCTTTCAATCTAGGTTAGACCGATGTGGGCGTAAAGTGTAGTTTCGTTTGTCACACTTCATGTATCTAATTATAAAATTCAGATCGTCCACTGAATGACGCTCTATTTTACGACGTCAGCTTGACGCTTTCGAGCAACAGGCACGCATTTTTTTTTGGCGAACTCTGCAATGATCAACCAGAGTTATGTCATACTAGTAAGTCAACATATTCTGACGTCAATTTTTAGCTAAAAAATTTTTTATAGCTATTTTAAGCTTCAACTTCTCTTACCCTCTCACAAGCAAATTTTCACCGTACACAGTAATTTTAGTGATTTCTGTATAAATATGTGCGCTTTAGTTAAAGTTGAAATTGCTAATATTGAAGGGGACTGTCTTCGCTGAAGGAAAACTGTCAGGCAAGGACGGGCTCATCTTGTGCGCAAATGCCAGCGTCGTTCTTTTAAAATAAACAGAAAGAAAACTCACTTGCTCAATGATGGTATTGTTTAGTCTGCTGTCTCTACTAAGTTTGTCAATACTATAGCATCTAGAATAGAAGCGCAGCTGATGCGTTGTCGTATTCTGACTTTTCAAGCGTTGACTAGAGATTATGGCTAGACATGAGTATAGACACATTATGTTGTATGCAATACAGCAACAATGTTACTTTTTAAAATTTAATAAATAGTAGGCGTTCTCTGTTTCCGTAATATCTAGTCATCGTAATACTGAGACATGCAATGCTGCGTAGATGCACAACTATTTTTGCGACTGATCGCCTGTATTTCATGTAATGCTTACGGTAACGTTGTCTGATGTGGTTCTACCGTTTTCGTGTAACTTGTATGTTTCTATACTAATCTATTGTTCCTAGCTTACTCGACTTCTAGCCTATACCTGCGCAATAGAGGGGAGACCATGCAACTGGCGCTGTGCCATATATGTATGTATGCATGTATGTAAATGTATGTATGTCTATGAATGTATATGTATGTATGTATGTATGTATGTATGTATGTATGTATGTATGTATGTATGTATGTATGTATGTATGTATGTATGTATGTGTGTATGTATGCATGTATGTATCCTTCGGGTCAGAGTTTGAGTGCGGGAGGGCCACATACATAAATTCTCTTGGGCAAGGAACTAACATACAATTGCCTCTATCTCCGGAGTGTCAGTTCTGTCCAGCAAGTATGAAGTATGAAGTATGAAGTATGAAGTACAGCAAGTATGACGTACCTAGTAACATGATAGAGTGACTGTTGAAAGTTTAGAGTATAGCAAGTTTAGTCATTGCAGTATCGAACCTGGGCCTTAGGGGCTCTTGTATGTACGTATGTGCAAAAAATGTATAGGTATGTATGTATGTATGTATGTATGTATGTATGTATGTATGTATGTATGTATGTATGTATGTACAATGTATGTATGTATGCATGTACATATGTATGTATGTATGTATAAACTATGTAGGTAAATAAGTAGGTATACTCTCAAAACAGTCTCGCGCAAGTGTGTCCACGTGGGCGTGTAATTTCTGTTGAACACCATGATGTGTTCCTGGTGCCACACCAAGGCACAAGCCTTATCCCAATTTGGCCACCCCTTGGCTATAGACAATCTCGTTTTACCTTGTACCTGAGATCTTCCAGCCTAAAGTAATATCATAAGACAAACTACAATGCTAATAACACTTGTGACTACAAACATTAATTTTATATTGTCTCCCTACATATTAACATTGCATGTATAACAGTCATCACAATATTGTTATAAAAGAGACTTTCCTTATTGCAATATAACTTCAAAAATTAAAAAATGTAAATGCTCGTTTTCTGAAGTTGATTTTAACATACGACGTATTTAGCAATTACATCATGCATGCAATGCGATATCGCTTAGCAATATGGTACGGAGAGTTGTGTCCCTTTCGGTTCTTTCTTGTTGGTGGTTATTGTTGCAGCTTTCTCGTGGAAACGAGGCCACGTCTAGCGATCAGTCAGTAGTATCTTGTCTTCTTGCCAACGTTGGCTAATTAAAAATGGCATGTTGTCTAGTTGTACGTGTTCCAATGGATCCGATATAACTGTCGAATGCGGTGCAAAGTTGACCCACCTACCAAACGAGCCTTGCCCTTTCTCGATCAATCCGGCAGCCGTCACTCGTTTGTAAGTCAGTAACTTGATGGCAGGGTTCAGTGTTGTAGATGGGCGTATTGCTGGCCTTGAAGAAACTATGACTACACTGTAAATGAATCTATCTAGCTTCGGTGTTTCACTTTTCATACGGCATTTTCTATACCAAAATCTTTGTGACATAGATTGTTAGCCTTAAGTAGCTACTCGGCTTGTTTCGGGCATATCCGAAACTAGAGGGTGTGACTTAGATGACTCTGACACGAAATGAAAACGCTGTCCGTACGATGGTTTGAAATACGAGACATTATGCTATTGGAGCAACTAGATTCGGTTTGTGTCTGTGCTTTTAGTAGCCCTATACGAATCTGAGAGGCCATCACACATAGCCTCGGCCTCCCAGACCCGTGTAGCGCCAATTAAAATCTGCCAATTTTGTTACACGTTATGTTACACGGGTCTGAGGGTCAAGGCTAATTCGAACCAGTTACCCGCAGCGTCATACTTCCGGGAAGGAACTACTAAAATGGCAATGTAGAGGCGATCATCCGGGTCTGAGACGTAGGGTGTGTGGGAAAGTTAGCGAAACTAGATACGGGACTGTTGAAGATTTACATATATACAGGAAGCATGTCTCAACTCTTGCTATACAGCAGCGTCTACGTACAATTTCTAGTAAAGTAATTGCTCAATTGCCGTTTGTTCCAAATGTAAAAGTGTAAGCATCTAACTAATGCGCTAAATTCCTTTTTGTTTCAGCGTTAGCAAAAACAACCATATCACTAGAATACCTTTCAACTACTTCAAGCCTTACACAAGGCTTACATTTTTGTATGTATCCAAAGTTGTTTGCGTTTCAAAGGTACTTCTAGTTTGATAATTTTATTGCAGAAGTCTAGAACTAAAATCATTTTCGGATGTATTCTTCTTGCCAAGATCACTAATTCGAATGTAAGCTAACATGCTTGTTAATTGTGTTTCTTGCGTTTATGTGTAATAAAAAACTTTTGAACAAGTTTTGTTAGATTTGTATCAAAAGAGTCAGATTCAGAGAAAGAAACAAGTTTAAAAGGACTGTTTAATGGCACATTACCCTTTCTAGACAGGGTGTATAACAACCGCAATGATATTATATATAATTTATATATATATATGAGCTGTCGTGTGTGTTTGTGTGTGTGTGTGCGTGCGTGCGTGCGAGTGTACGCGCGTGTTTGTGTGTGTGTGTGTGTGTGTGTGTGTGTGTGTGTGCGCGCGCGCGCTCGCGCTATAGCTCAGTTGGTTACAAAATCAATCTATGGTGTGTTTACACTCGATACCCATCAAGGCTACAATTTCAAGTCACGGTGATGACTACTAGATGACTAGTAGTTGAGTAAGTGTAGCACAATAACGCACGTTGATGACTGTCAAATGCATCAAAGCTCTGAGCTGCATTTTGTCTTCTCTATTTTGAGCCGTTCTTATATCTATTTTCTAAATTATACGCGAACATAAACCTAACTTAGAAAAATATATATATAAATATATAGATAATATCTAGAGGAGAACTTCACTGGTCTGACTCCGCCCTCGGCCGCTAATCGTTTCTAGTAGTCTTCAAGTGGAGAAGTTTAGCGCTATTTCAGAGCAAGTTTGATAGCTGAGCATTATGATAAGGCTAAAAAACAAAATCGTACGTCGCGGTTTTCCAAATAACGTCCAGTAAGTGTAGGTTTCGTTTTACCGCTTCGTGTAGACTTTGATATTTGCTTAGGTGAAAGCAAAATGTACTTTCACATCACTGACTCACCTTCAATCGACGGTGGAAAGCACACATACGGGGATGGCTCGGTTGTAGAAAGAAGGTATTTGGTGTCACGTGATTATGTCCGGTGACGCACGTTTCCGTGTGTTTTTCGTATCACTCAAGCCCTTTTGAACTGTATTATGGCCTCCATTCGTAGAAAGAAACACGGAGAAAAGTGAGAAAGACTGAGCGATTGCAAGCCGTTCAAGACGATCATGTGGAGTCTAGACAACGTACGAACGACTGAGTCGCTTATTTACGAACTGTAGGTTGTTCTTTCATTGTTAGAGTCGCCTGAAGCGTCTAGACCCGTCTCTTGGGTGCTCTCGTAGTTTGGCCTCGGAAAGCAAGACCTAAACAATGCGCTGCGCAACACAGCAAGCGTTCGGTCTTCAGCCCAAAACTATAACGTACGTTAACATCTACTGCACATGCGTCAATCGGTGAAGTGTTTCTTTAATTAGTAGTCTACCCTAACATACAGTTACAAAGTTTAAAAACGTTGTGTACGTCAACAAAAACAGCAAAATCGCTTTGTACCGTTTGCGAATCACTAATTATAGGACCTGCGTATGTTGTTCTTTCCCAAACATCTACCAGTGACTGACCTTCAAATTTAGAAATAGAAAAGTAGTTTAGAATACAATACACCATTGATTTGTTTGCAACTTTACCTAGAAGGAACGCTTTTATTAACCAAAACGTAATCTAGGCGATTAGTAAAACTATTTTTGTCACTAGTAGGAAGGGTGTTACTGCTCTGAATAGTAAAACTTGAATTTATACAAAATTGTTTTGAATAATTACTACCTTATTTAGATATTGGACAGACAGTTGCTGCCTTGATGTACTGCGTCGTCACGACTTTGTCAATCTACCAAGGCTAGGCAATCTGTACGTATTCGGCTAAAAATATTTTTGTCCTATCTCAATTTAGTCAGTAATTGCTGTGTTGCAGTTACATCATCCACAGCAACGTATCGGTTATACAGGACGGTTCCTTTTCCAATCTACCACATCTGACATTGCTGTAAACTATGGCGTAGAGCCAAATTTCTACATTTGGTAGTAGATATCAACGCTTTAATAACAATAATGCGTTCTTCTATTTATAGATATTTGAGCTGGAATTCCATCAGTACAGTTCCAACAGACATGGTTAAAAACACGCCCAAACTATTTGAACTGTGTGCAAATACATTTATTTAACAAAAAAGATGCAATTTTATGTTTAAAGATTTCTTATAATTGCTAGAGATCTCAGTGGAAATAGAATTGAAAAGCTAAGTGCAGATTTTCTAAACCTGCCAAGTTTGGGAATTTTGTATGTTAAGTACCGTACACGTTTCTATAAAGACTTTGTTGAAAACTTGTTTGTTGTTGAAGGTATCTCAACAATAACCGTATTAGATCTATTGATAAGAATGCGTTTTGATACCTTAGAAACTTGCAATCAATGTAAGTTATGCAAAACAACATAATCGAGTTTAGATAACAGATTTTTCTCTAAACTTTAGAAATCTTGGTAGCAATCCGATGCTTTCACAAATTGGACCTGGAGCTTTCCATTCACTTAACCTCGGCTCTTTGTAAAAACAAATGCAATTCTGAAATTAATCGTAATGCTGTTAGTTTGTTTATGTGACAGTGTGATGTTTAAAGCAAATGTAACGACACTTTCTAAAGAAATTTTACCGAATTCAACAGTTCTCAAATTTGTGTATTTATTGTTGTGTCGCCATTTTACTAAGTTGATGTCTAAACAGTTTATCTGGATGCAGACTCTTATTCGACAGCGGAATACGTTTTATAGAAGAAGGAGCTTTTGATGCATTCGGTAGTGTAGAAACGTTGTAAGCATTTTCTCGTGTGTGAAGTGTCTTGTTTGCTGTTTCTAATGACTTCTGTGAAACTTGTACTTATAGGTACTTACAACAAAATCTATATAAACATCTTCCTAATACAATTTTTGAAGCTTTAAGTCCAAAAAATCTCAAACTGTAAGACATTTAAATACTTTGTTGATTATCTGTAATTTTATTATTTTAAACAAACAATTAGCAATTTAGTAATTAATTCATGTATAATTGATAACGAATAGAAATAGACCACGGTTTTATTAGAATGTTGGTACTGGGCAGTGGCAAACATTCAAAAATGATAAATTAACTGTTATATCTACTAAGTTATCACAATGCAAAGATTTACAAAACATTAATATTTTACAAGACTACTTGTAATTTTACTAATTGGCAATTCAATAATAAATATAATAACAATTATGTGGAATTATTGTACTTGTAGAAACAAATAGAACAAGCTTTGTAAATCATGCAGTTTAAAGTGCAATTTATCCAGCAAATACAAAATTTTCACAAGCCCTAAAATTTATAAAGAGACAGAGTTTCTAGATACACGATCTCTATGCGTTATACAATCTCGCAATTTCTCCGGTATTCTATCACAACGTTACATGTGCACCAAACCGTAACGTCAACATGCGTAAGTACTTGTACCGCGTTTGATCTTGCTCACAAAGCTATCTAGAGCTATTTTCAAAACGATTGTAACAGTTTTTATTTTAAATAAAGTAGTCTGTTATAACAAAGATAAGGTAGCCGCTAGCTAACTTGTGTCAAGTATTGTTATTAATTAAAACTCAGAAGTAGCATTATAAAGAGAAGTCTTATTAATTAAGTACTAAATAGTTTTTCAGATTTTGCATTTGCGGCTGGCGTAGATCAACACGACATGCGCCTGTTATTCGTGCATCACCTAAATGACCACAAGCAGAAATGTATGTCAAACATGATTAGATTTGCATTGGTATCCTGGCTATTTATACAGCATCTCAAACGTGCCGATGTATATTTCTTTTGTTTTATCGAGATGTACGTAAGGTAGAGAAAAATAGAACACAAGTAATTTATGTATACGTATGTCTCTAAACAAAATGTGTTATTCCACCAGTGCTAGAAATTCTTTTTTAAAAATTGTTTGGCAAATACCAGATCTGCTGGACTGTTGGCACATACACACACACACACACACACACACACACACACACACACACACACACACACACACACACACACACACACACACACACACACACACACACACACACACACACACACACACACACACACACACACACACACACACACACACACACACACACACACACACACACACACACACACACACACACACACACACACACACACACACACACACACACACACACACACACACACACACACACACACACACACACGATAAATCTACTATTATTATATTAGAAGATAAACATGCGCTACACACAACTGAGACTACCACACTTTTGGAACCGGTTTAACTGTGCGACATCAAAGCTAGCAAACCTTTTCTTTACACAAAGTTGCTTGTTTACATATTACATCTCTACACTTAGTTTACATAATTTTTAATTAATTTTTTATAATTATTCATCTGCATTAAATCATTATTTCTATACTTTAGATTAAATTTGCTTATGCTAACTTGAGCTATTAAAGATTCTAAAATGCTGTCAAACCGCACATGTGTGCTTAGGTTGACTCTGAAGTGCAATATTGACAGTTTACCTGCCATTGGGTATAGCATCGTCAATAGAACGTAAGTAGGCATGCATGTCGAATATAAATATTTCAAAATTCTAAATATTATATTTCAATACTTAGACGTTGCGTTTCCGATTCTGAGCCCACAAACATCACTATCGAAGAAAACTCATTGTTTAATCAACTGATTTCATTGAAAGAATCTGCGTACGACTGCATTCATCTTAATAGCGACAAATATTCTTGTTCGCCTTGTCCGACGGGCTATTACAGAAGAACTTATTCACCAAGTGATCCACTCGCCACCGGTCCGGTTTGCATCCCTTGCCCTGCAGGTTAGATGTGTGCATTTGTTTATTTCTTAATTAATTTAAAAATTTTAGTGTTTTCTGTAAATTCTTTCCCACCGTTGGAGGTGGAAATAGGGGAGCTGGCTAAGTGAGACTGTGCCTGAAATAGACACAGTATTTAACGATTCATTACATATACGGGACATAAATATCGCTCATGGTTATGTGGTTACATAGGTTCCATGCATACATAATTGTGCGCAAAGAAACGACAAAAGCGATTGGTTTCGCGTTAGCCGTTGCAGACTGATTTCTATTTATGACAATCATACACCAACATGAATTACCCTGTTCAAGTAAAAACTCTTTCATGAACGTTTCGCCTACTTGGATAGTTCGTCCATCGTCTTTCTATAGCGACTAATCGCAAATACTGCTCCGTGATTCGATCGCCTTATTAGAGCCGTGGCACAATTATGAGCGCGACAGACATACCCTATTTGACCGAAATAACGCCCTGGGCGTATAGCAAAGAAAGACTTTTCTGGGCGTATATTCTAGGGCATGGGCGTTATTTTGGTCCTAGGAGTATACATGGTCACAAAATGCTGTCGTTTGGCCAGTCATCATCTAAATACTTGAAGACAGAGATACCACAAATGCTTGCAATTATCCATTTGCAAGATCAAAGGTACTGGTATCCATACAGCTTCAACATACACGCAAAACTAAACACTATGCACACGTGGTCGGCTTGAAGCTGGTCAAGAGCAGCAGGGTCGGTAATTGCAACGAAGACATGAGTCTAGCAGTAAGAAATTTCACTCAACACTGACACCAGCTCATCAAACGCACACAGACGGAGCCGAATGTTCTGCGGACCCCATTTTGTTTTGTCTGCGCATGCGTATCCTGGGCTTATACTTGGGCATGGGCGTATAGTTGGGCATGCAGTCCCGGATCCAGATGGGGTTCAGGAAATTGCAACCCTCTATTTTCCAATAGGCGTGATTCAATAATTTCATATAATTTAATAGAGAATATTAGTAATGCTATTAATAACTGCTCCCAGGTCAACCCCCTCTTTCAAAAATTCCTGGATCCGGGCCTGGCATGGGCGATATTTTGGTATGGGCGTCATTACAGGCGAATACCGTAGTCAGCAAACAGCCAGCCAGGCATGCACAGAGTCACAAATTGGAAATTCTACGTATAAATTCTAAAATTGGCACATGAATCTTGTTTTTCAAGTGATTGGATCTTTTAGGCGGATTTTATCAAGACCAGGTCGCTCTGCACAATTGCACATTGTGTCTGCCCGGAACATACGTCGGTCCGAACGAGTTGGGCACATCTGCCAGTTCTTGCAGAGTGGTTCCAAATGGCACCGATACAGGACAATTTGCTGGTTATCGCGCTGGTAAATGTCTTTATGGATACTACAGACTGGATCGATTTGGACCGTGCTACCGATGTGCGTCACTGGGTGCCAATTGTACGAACGAAATCCAAACAGTAAAGCCAGGATATTGGTGGGATATGGACCAACAGACAGTTCAATCATACACCGTCTTTGCGAAAAACTTGCAAATGGAAAATAACGACTACAAAATGACCATTTATTCACGAAAAACTTTACCCTCAATCTACAAATGTCGAGTAACAGATGCTTGTATTGGTCAGCAAGGCAATCCTGCAAATTCAGTTTGCTCGAAAGGTGCTCACGGACCCCTGTGTGAACAATGCAATGATAGCTACTTTTTTACTAACAACGGGTGTGCATCCTGCCCTTCTAAATGGCGTGTCATTCTACAGTCAGTGGGATTTATGATCGTAATGTTTTTGCTGGTAGGACTCCTAAGCTGGAAACAGACAAAATCAAGTCAAAGAGAAGAGCCACTCGACGAAGACGGACATACTGATGTTGAAGAGCAGACGGGTACTTGGCTTGACTCTTTAATCGCAGCTCTGAGAGTCGGAATAGGATTTGTTCAGGTTATCAACGGTATTACGATGGCTTTGTTGTTTGTTCCATGGCCATCGGGTATAGAAACAATTGGCAGGTATTTGGCAGAGATCGAATTTAATGTACTGGAAGTCATCAATCCGGTCTGTATCAGCAGCAAACTGAGACTCGACCATCTTCAAAAGACCGTCGCATTTGTCGTTATCGTATCGGGTCTGATACTGACGGTGTTCATTGCCTATTGGCTGTGGAAAGCTCACATGGCATGGCGAAAACGCAACGTTACTTATCAGTTACGTCAGACGGCTCTCCAGTTGTGCTTCAACGCTACGCTTTGGATCGTTTTTGCTTGCTATCCGGCGTTGGCACAGTACATCATTGCTACGGTTCCGTATAGACAATATTCGTGCATTCGTCTCAATTGCACGCAAGGGATCGATATTACCTCCAACAGTTCAGAGTGTCAGTGGTATCTAAAGGCTGATGTTTCTGTACTCTGCAACGATTCTAACTTCTCCAGTACACTGTGGAAAGTTTGTACATCATTTCTTGTACTAGTCTTTGGAATTCCTTTGCTGACTCTAGTACTTCTCTACGTGAAACATCGTAAAGCGTCAAGCCAGCAAAGACCCAGCGGTCCCTTCACGACAGCTCTATTCGTTTCACTGTCTTTCTTAGATGGTAGTTACCACCCAAAGTTTTGGTACTGGGAAGTGCTAGAAATGTTTCGCAAATTGGTTCTCACTTCTGGATTGCAGTTTTTTGGAGAAGGCAGCGCAACAGAACTGGCCGTCGCTTCAATCCTAGCCATGGTTTTTGCTGTCTTGCACGCACATTTGAGGCCAATGAAAAAGAGTCTTAAATGGCAGCATTACCTACAGCTCGTTTCGTTGTTAGTTATTGCTCTCAATGTAATGTTGGGCGTGCTGAAAATGACTGATTCAGAAAGCAATGATGCACATTCCACTGAAGATGGTAGCAAAGTTCTCTTTGCAGTTTTGTTCTACTCCGTTAACGGCTTGTTTACACTATTCTTCATCGGTAACGTATACAATATAGTTATTAATCACTCTATGATTAAAACAAATCGTTAATCTATTATGTTGTTTTAGTGAACGTATTATTTAGCATTCGATCAGCTGTTAAGACATGCTGTCACAGTAGCTGCAAATGCGTGCATCAACAAGGAAAACGTGTGAAAGGCAATACAGAAATGGAGACGACACCTCTAGTTAGTGATAGTGACTGACGAGAATCGGAATACCCAACTTGATAATGTAACGTTATTCTAGCGATCAAGAATACTGCATAAGCAAATGCATGCAATTGCTTTCGTGGCGCTAACTCTAGGTAGCGTACGTGTAGAGACTTCATCGTTTGTTAGCTTCTCTATAGGCTAACTGCTGTAGAGATATGATAACCGCAGAGACTTAAATGTTGCTGTTATGCATTGTATGTGCTGTGCTTCAATTACTTAATTAGAGCGTTTTTCTTAAGTCATTTTGTAGTTACTAATCTGGCTTTTCACTTTTTAAATGCCGCTACTGCTTGCTATTTTGGCACATAAATCGTATACTAAGTTTCGTATTGACGTTGTCATTGAATAGTTGTTACCTTGCTGGATATAATAAAATATAAAAATTACTACAACACCTGTAATAATAGAAACTAGTATAAATGAAGCAAATAAGCAACTACATTTCTATGTACAATAACTAGAAACGGGACTCCGTATACATAAACATCAGATACACTTGTTACATTTCTGTGATAGTTAGTACATGTCAGCATAGACGCTACAGAGACAGCAACCAGTAGAACGCGGAGTCACGTAGCAGAGATAGATACCAAGACGTAGAAAGCAATATACAGAATTTTCCATTACTAATGTATGCTCTATCTAATAGGCGCCGCGTGTTGACAAGACAAAGTCTGCATTTTCGTTTCGTATAACCTTACTAGCTGGGGTTAGTTACATCCTGTTACAGACGCAGCCAATGCAATTCTGCGTGTGCTTATGTCGAGAGCTTTAAATTAGACTACCTAGTAACAATGACCACGCCTTAAAGAAGAACTCTCACTAAAATGCAAATACTAAGACTTGCTGAAAGAAAGTTACAAGGTCTAGTGGCCCTAGGGCACGTGTCAACTATAGGACTTAAGAGCCTCGGGACGTCTTAATGATGACGTTTGCGCTTCTCTTTTGCGTTTCTCAACTTCTGTTGCAATAGATTTCGCCTAAGTCTCTTTTTTTAAGACGTATAAGCGACAATGCTCGAGCAGATCTGGCACCAGCATTTTAGCTAAGTAAGGTCGGGACATATCTCCTCGGTCCAGAGTTTGACGACCTCCGGGTCATCTTTCCGACTTCAGAGTTGCACATGCCATAATTCGTTGAAATACTCGATCAATATTTTTCTGGATGTATGAGATTGAAGCGGTCTATAGGAGCTATACGGGCTATGACATCTTTAATTTGTAGATCTTAACAGGTTTCTTCACCATCGCTGTCGGTGATATTGATGTTCTCAGCCTCTATAATTATAATTGTATATTCTCGTCGGTGGTGAGGTCTGCTCGTTTGAACATAATGTACCGACAAAGGGGCATCTAACTTCACGAGATGACCCATAAGCAACAACCTGCCTTTGACCTTTCTGGCCACTTGATGGATGATCGTTTTACCGAGATCGATGTTTTTCTCGTAGATCGACAACCAGTACTGCCATATAGCAACATCACCTGGACTCTGAGGTCTGGGTGGACCGACAATGTTCTTCTGACTCAACTCCATATCCTGAAAACTTGAAACCCGGTTTCCAATTATATATATATATAAATATATATATGTATATAATACAGATAACACAGATAACACATATCCGCCCTAAGGACGGAAGCACAAAAAGTCATAATAATTAGGCAGATAGTCACTAATCAGTCTTGAATTGTATTGCCATAAACGAACAGATAACTGTTCGTGAAATTGCCTGGAAGCTTGGCCCAGAGACAAGCCAGATGATAGAAGAGACTTCTTGACAATTGATCTCAACACCTTCAGACTATGTGCAGCCCACACTCCGTAAGATTCCACCACAAGAGGGTAAAACAAACAGCCATAACTGGAAACGTTAGCAAGATGGCGTTCATCTTTGTCCACTTCCCCAGCCTCAGCAGCAGCACCAGCTTTTATGGCAGCATTAATAAGGTGAGAGGGAGTGAACGAATTCCTCACGGAAATGTCGAAATAAGCAGCCTTGCCTAGGGAAAAGTCGGGATGCAAAACGTCACCTGGTCTTGTCATAGAATGAGAGGAACAGCGTTGTTCTCGACGTACATTGGAGTTGTCTAAGAGTAACCAGTGGAATATATATATACATATATATATATATATATATATATATATATATATATATATATATATATATATATATATATATATATGCCCCCTCGACGTGAAGACCCACGTTTACGTGGCAGGGTACAAAGAGAAGTGACATCATTTTTAAGGATCTCTGCAATACCAAAAGGCTATTTTGGCAAGTGGTATATATCATTTCGTCTCCAGACCTAAACTACTCTTTCTCAGGAATGGCCTCAAAGCGACGGCAATGCCAACACAATATCAACGTTTCTTTTCAGTTCTATTTACATGCAGCGTCAATGTAGAGTGTCCTTGTTATAATTTTATTGGTAAGATTCTTAAAGTATTTTGCTGTTAAACTCGATTCAATTAAAACGTAATGTTTGTGGACGTAGTCATGCAGGGTCTCTAACATCGGTTGACATTTTGCTCACACGTATTTTAATTATTGCATAAAATGTGTTTTACCTCTACGTAGTTCGAATTAGTATATCTCATGCATCTCTATGCGTTTTTCAAATCAGCTAGATATTATAGTTACATTGTAATAACAACAAAATCGGAGTCACGTGATTAATTAAACTAACATATACCGTGGAGTACAGATCGGCACATCGTGGCCAGCTAAATTATCTATAAAAAGTGTATTGAAAATACGAAAATGTTTTAGTACAATGGTTTTGGAGCCAGTGAAAGTTATGTGTTGAAAAAAAAGTGCTAATTAACAAAAAATTAACCAAAAAATTAATAAACGTTATAACAATTAGCAAAAAAATTAACAAAAAATAACAAAAATTAACAAAAAATTAACAAAAATAAACAAAAATTAACAAAACAATTAACCAAAAATTAACAAAAATTAACAAAAATCTAACAAAAAATTAACAAAAAAATTCTAAAAAGTGAAAATATATGTTGCAAACTGCAAATTAGCAAGTGTTTCTTAATTGATATAACGCTTGGTTATTTTTTTTGCTAGTCAACGAGAGCATCTTGCTTCTAGTGCAACAGATTAAGTATGCGATCAGCTGCACCTAGTCTGCTCAATGCCAATGCCTCGTAGATGTTGAACGCTGCAACCCCATCCATCTAAAATATTAAAATATTACGTCAATACATCACAATCATATATGTATATATATATATATATATATATATATATATATATATATAGAGAGAGAGAGAGAGAGAGAGAGATAGATAGATAGATAGATAGATTTTATTGAATAATTTCTTTCTCTAGCACAAAAGACTAATGAAAACTGCTGTCTATTCTAATGAACGTAAGACTGAACGTCTGTGAAAGCAAGGTCAAGCGAAGAAAAAGCATAAATTAGTCTTTCCAGCTTCCTTAGAATAACTTTAGCATTGCCTTTCTGAAGTGCAACGCTAATCCGGCGTCTAGACACTGACATAAAATCCTTTTTGTTGTATTGACCATATTCATCCTTGGAGCGATCCCCTAGGGACTTGAGGAAGTTAATGGCTTCCTTGCCCCATTAGATAGATAGATAGATAGATAGATAGATAGATAGATAGATTTTATTAAATAGTTTCTTTCTCTAGCACAAAAGACTAATGAAAACTGCTGTCTATTCTAATGAACGTAAGACTGAACGTCTGTGAAAGCAAGGTCAAGCGAAGAAAAAGCATAAATTAGTCTTTCCAGCTTCCTTAGAATAACTTTAGCATTGCCTTTCTGAAGTGCAACGCTAATCCGGCGTCTAGACACTGACATAAAATCCTTTTTGTTGTATTGACCATATTCATCCTTGGAGCGATCCCCTAGGGACTTAAGGAAGTTAATGGCTTCCTTGCCCCATCTCCCAAAATGTTCATGTACCAAGGGGATGACATCTGGACGTTGTCCTCCTGGATGGTGAAATTGCTTGTACTTCTCTTTCTTGTGTTGTTCTCGAACAAGGGAGGCATGGCCAGTCACTTTAGCACTAGAGCTAACCACCTCCTTGTTGTAGGGATGAGCTAGCGAGACATCTATCTCAGCATTGGTCAAGCTACCTGAGTCAAAGGTCACAATATCCGGGCGACCAAGGCTGTCGACATAGAGGTTGCGCACTTCCTTCTTGTGGAGAACATCAGCTGAATTTAGACACCTGCACCAGGCCGAGACAATGAAGTCGTGCTGCCAAATTGGGCCACCGTGACGCTTGCATGTCATAGATAGATAGATAGATAGATAGATAGATAGATAGATAGATTTTATTGAATAATTTCTTTCTCTAGCACAAAAGACTAATGAAAACTGCTGTCTATTCTAATGAACGTAAGACTGAACTAGATATAGATAGATAGATAGATAGATAGATATAGCGTCAATCTGACTAGATGATGAAAACGCCGTTTGTTCCTTTCCGATTTCGACATTTCAACAGGTTTGCATCCTTTCGGTGGCGTAAATATCTCTCTAGACTGCAGAGCTACTGCTCCGTATTCAAACGAGTAGGAGGCATGAAGTACTTCAGAGTCCTCACCAACTGTCGTGTTGTGCCCTTGAAAAACACGCCGAGACAAAGTGGGTATGCAGCTAGCAGTATCTACCAACGCTTCGGTTCCTACTTCCCAGGTGAACTCCTCACTGGTTCCCTGCAGTTTGAACTCGAAAAGAGTAAACTTTTGATTTCCCAAAGAAACTACTTTAAGTAACCTAGTATCCTCTATAGAAAACAATAAGTACACAAAATTTCGATACTCATTTCCAATGTTTTATGATGTAGGGCCCGTATGTTACCTGGTATGCACGGGTCGAGCTCCGGTCCTACATAATCTTGCTCCACGCAGTCGCTTGCACTCGTACTCGAATACACTTTGCTCTACGGATACAACACGTAAGCGACAAGTTTAAATTAATTTATTCTATCACAATCCTCACGGATTTGAAATCGTAGATGTCTGTGCCCCTCAGACCTCTGGGACTCTTCGAAGAGGCTAGACTAGTGTAGTTGAGGTACACCTTTTTGTCTTCAAGATCGTAAGCCAGAAACATTAAACTGATAGATGCCGTCGTCACTTCTTGCTCGACAACGGCTTGCACAGACACTCCTTTAATTTGATAGCTGCTGAGAGTGCAGCATCCCGCTCCTGTCACCCGATGTGTTGTCAACAACAGAGCGGTTGTTGCTACGGCCACGACGACTACAGAAAAGGGAAAGACGTCGACAGTCATCGTCGCGTCTCTTCTGGAAATGAACATGTGACGAGCACTGCTTACTTTCAATGTTATGTGAGTTCGTCTCGTGTGTGATTTACACGCATTAATTAATGAGGTATGCATGTTTAGGACTGTCAGTCTAATTTAGTAAGTTTCTATTAAGTAACTTAAATAATATTGAGCGTTTCAAATTTAGTAGAAGATGAGGAATGTTATTATTATATGTAATAATAAATTATTAGATTATCGAAACAGTATTTGGACGACTTATTACATACGGATGCGCAAAATGCTCGACTCATTAACCTTTACTAACGTTAGTTGGTTAATTGGATTACTAAAACAACAACAAAACCAACCACTAGTTGTAGTATTGGTCGAGTTTCTGCATGTAGAGCTGCAATCCGGTTTCGCAACACGCGCACCGTGGGCGTAAGTGCGAGGCAATGTGATGCCGTCGTTGACATGTTGAAATTATGTCACTCGTATCGAATCCAATCGTCAGGATATCCTGGCTATTGCATACGCATACGGGTCGACGCGAGCCCTCTGCCAAGTAAATGTAAGTGGCATGTTGTTCGTACGAGGGCTCTGCATTGCCTAACTCTATCGAACTCTGCTTTCAGCTGGTGCTGAGGATAGGCTGCCGTTACTGTAGTCGTAGAGTCTTGTTTGGGTCGTTGCATTTGACAACTATTTTTGACTGGAATCGTGGCGTGTGAGAATGTATTATCGCAATTCACTATTGGCATCTGGCATTGATGTTTGAGGAGATCTGATGTTTACCGTTTCCTATCTCTTTCCTTGTTGTATTGTACCGGAAACGTATGTATGGGTGAGGTCAACCACTATCTTTCAATGCTGTTGTTCTCATTCAGTTCCTTTTAGAGTTCTCGGCTTCCGTGTACGTCATAGAAGCAGACACTATTGAGCATGCAATACTGTAAAACTATTGGCATTGAGTTAGTGACTATTAATTTACATCCTGTGCACTGACATTGAGCAATGTGTGTGTGTGTGTGTGTGTGTGTGTGTGTGTGTGTGTGTGTGTGTGTGTGTGTGTGTGTGTGTGTGTACGTGTAATATATAATTTACTCACATACATTATTTTCTTGCTTGAGATTTGCAAAAAAACAAGTGCAGCCGAGCTACGCCACTGTGACACATGTTAACATTAGCAGCTGTTACATGGTCACCAGCCGCACTAATCCGCTGTAGTTTAGGCTAAGTATCGCGTATGCCGAGTCAGTGGACCGGTTATACCAGAATCAATTCTGCTACGGCAAACGACACGTACTCTACTGCACAAGTGCACTCAACGCTAGTTTACGCTAGACTAACATAACACGCAATCCACAGCGCATGCTCGCTATACCACAATCTCCCTTCCTTTGTCTGGTGCTGTCCTTATCTATTGTTCACAATATCTTGCTGGTGGTTGTCTGTTTTGTCTCTTTGGATATCGTCTGGGAGTCTCAATCTCGTGGTCTTCTGGAGGTGAAAACGTTTCCTTGGAGATCAAGGTAGACTCCTCATCTTGGTCCTTGCGTTGTGTAGATTGAATTTCAACTACTTGTTTCTGTCTCTTTCACAGGAATGACTGGTACTGATATCTCTTCCACCTCTATTTCTGGTACGCTTACATCAGCTGTTTCTGGTACACTCCGTTGATCTCTCCACCGCATTTGGTCTATATGCACGTACCTGGAATGTTCTTCCACATTCACTAAATAGTTGGTTGGTCCTACCTGTTGTTCAACGGTTCCCACCAACCACCTGTAGACCACGACTATCTTGACGTGGATTCCACACACTGACTTTACAACCAGGATCCAGTTGTCTTGATCGTTTGGTAGCTTCCTCGAACTTGATTCTCTGCTCATCTCTGTCAATTTCACTTACCTCTGGGCGCAACAAAGATAACTGTGTTCTTTGTATTCGTTTGATCAACAGTTCGGCAGGAGTTTTGCCTGTTGCAGTATGTGGAGTCGTACGATAGTGTAGCAGGAACGAAGACACTTGATGACTTATCAATCTTCCCGCAGGTCGACCCTACAAGCTCTTTTTCAACTTCTGTACCATTCGATCTACCTGTCCATTAGATGCAGAATGATAGGGTGGAGTCAGTTGATGCTTGATTTCATTAGCCTCAATAAACTCCTTGAAGTCTTGTGCCCCAATCTGAGGCCCGTTGTCGGTTACAAGTCGCTGTGGCAATCCATGACAAGAAGAGCTTCTTCGCATAGCTTCAATTGTTTGCCCTGTACATGTAGTAGCATGTATACCTAATTCGTGGACGTCCGGCCATTTATATAACGCATCTACAATAAGTAAATACTGCTTCCCCGCAAATTCTGCAAACTCCGCATGAACACGTTCCCATGGTAATGTCGGGCAGATCCATGGATGTGAGGGTTTAGCAGCACTTGGTCTACTCTTCTGGTTTTGGCACTGTTCACATGATCTTGCCAAATATTCCACATCCCTGTCCAGGTTTGGCCACCACACATAACTTCTGGCTAAGGCCTTCATTTTGCTGGTCCCCAGATGGACCTCATCTATCTGCGATAATACGGTCTTTCTCAAGTCCTCTGGGATGATAACTCTGCTGCCCCACAATAAGCATTCACCTTCAATCGATAACTCATTAGCACGTTTAGCAAATGGTTGTCAGGATTGGTCCACATCTTTGGTCGTCCATCCGTATCGAGTTTATTGATATCCTCTCCTTGTCACCACATTCAATTGAGTTGCCCTTGCAATCTCTTTTTGGCGGTGATGGGCAATGATTCACAATAATCCACTCCAAAGATTTGTTTATTTGGATCAATCAATTCTACTGGTAGAGGAAGTCGAGACAATACATCAGCTTTCTTGTTATCCTGTTCTGCCTTGTATTCTAACTCACAGCTGTACGCACTTAATATGAGTGCACAGCGCTGCAGACGTGCAGCTGCTAGCGTAGGAACTCCTTCCTTAGCTCCTAGAATCCTCAGCGGCTGTCGATGATCGGTTACTGGCGTAAATTTTTTCCATCAGGTATTTATAGAAGTGTCTTACTCCATAAATCAATGCTAGGGCCTCTTTTTCTAGATGAACATAATTTTTCTCAGCTGGAGCTAGTGTTCGTGATGCAAATGTGACTGGGCGTTCAGTGCCATTTACATGACATGACTTAGACACGCTCCTACTTTATATGGCGAAGCATCACAACTTAACTTGATGGGCTTACCCAAATCATAATGTACTAGTAAGTCCGATTTCACTAGTGTTTGCTTTGCCTGCCGGAATGCCTTTCTCTTTGATCCAACCACTTCCAACGTTGCTGTTTCTTTCATAAGATATACAGTGGTTGTAATGTCGATAACAAATTTGGTAATAACTTCCCATAATAATTTAGAAGTCCCAAGAAAGCCTTCAATTCAGTCACGTTACTAGGGTCAGATGCATTTTGAATCGCTTCAATCTTACACCGAAATGGGGATATGCTTACTGCACTCACTACATGTCCCAAATATTCTATCTTAGACTAGCTTAATTCCGGTTTGCTTCAGTCTTTCCAAGACCTTGAATAACCTTGTGGTTATGCTGTACATCACTGTTGCCCACGATTAGAATATCATCTAGTAGCAGATGACTCCGTCCAGTTCTGATAGAACGTCATCTATAGCTCGTTGCCATATACTGGGTGCTGAGCCAATGCCAAATGACATTCTTGTGTACGTAAACATGCCCCTGTGTGTATTAATGGTTATGTATTGCTGACTTCTGGGGTCTACTAACATCTGTTGATAGGCCTGTTTGAAATCTAAACGAGAAAATTTCTTCCCTCTTGCTAAGATCGAAAACAAGTCATCTGAATTCGGCATCGGATATTGATCCAAATCAATATAGGGGTTGATGGTAACCTTGTAGTCGCCACATATTCTAACATTTCCATCCCCCTTTCGAACTACCACCATCGGTGGTGCCCATTCACTCTTCTCTACTGGTTTCAGGATACCTTTCTTCCACATCCGTTCGAGTTCAGGATCGACCTTAGTATGCAAAGCATATGGAATCGGTCTGGCTCAATAAAACTTTGGTTTGGCATCCGTATTCAACAGGATGTTAGCCTGATATCCAACCCAGTGCCAAACAACTGTGGAAAGGATTCCACTGGGTCTATTGCCTAAAATTTCTGTACAGTAAAGATTGAATCCCAATCTAGTTTAAAACGTTTTAACCAGTCTCTACCTAGCATGGCGGGCTTGTTCTTCACTTTCACCACATGAAGCTTTACATTTCATTGCTGTCCCTTTTATCTTACAGGAACTTCCGCTTCTCCTTGCACATTCAAGGGGACTTAGGGCTGACCTTCGTACGCGTGCAATCTGGTGGTACTTGGGCGCAACTGTATGATTCAAGTACTTCTGATGTACTGGTGGGGATAACCGTAACTGTTGCTCCGGTATCGATTTCTAACTCTATCTGTCTTCCAGCAACGTCCATTTTTACTGCGACACACCTCTCTTGTCCGAGATACTATAAACAGCACTAAGTGATTCCTCGTCTACGTGATGGGTAGTTCGGGGCTTCCCCTTTGCACGTGTTGCGTCTTTGAAATCTCTACTCTGCATTCTCTTCCGGCCTACTCAACCAATATGCCCCTGTCCCTTGCAAAAATGACACGTTTGGGTCTTAAATCTACAATTCCGTTCGTTCCGCATCGGTGATATGCATGTTCGTCACCACTTCCGTGTTTGTGGTTTTTGTGGTGAACCTGTTTAGTCTTTCCGAACAGCGTACGCGGTCTTAGACTTCAGAGTGAGCGGGCCTTGTGGCGCACACACACGAAGAACCCCCTTCGTTTCAGGATGTCGACTGTCCTCAGCAAACGAATAGTTATGATTGTGGAATGTATACTATTTGTTTGGTATATTATGTTCTATATCATGTACTAGAGGGTAACGAAAAGAGCCTAGCTGTAAGAGGTTTGAGACCTGAGACAGTCGCACTGAAAAGAAAGGAGTTAAGGAACTAATTTTGGAAATATCTTTACAATATTGTAAACAGTAGTACTAACAAAAATGAAAACCCTGAAATTTAGTGTGGATCAAAACTTTAATTTCTATTTGTTTAGAATTTTGTGCTAAAATTTGACATTGTGAGTTGTGACATTAATGCCATTGAATCAAATGGCAGTCCTGATGTTCTTCTTTGTAGTTGTTTCTGTTTGTCTTTGCTTCTTTGGAAGTATCTTGGAAACTCTATTGGTTTAGTTGCCGTTTGAAACATGGAGACTAGTGTTGCTTCGGCAGCCTTCTGTGTTCTCCAAACTCCCCTTTCTATTTGAGATGAAATATTGTCACTAAGTGTTCTTTGCCGAAATGTTCGCCATTTGTTGTATTTGCTACATTCATCATACAATTCTCCATCTGTACAGAATCTACACAACACAAGACTTCATATTGGAGAAACAGTACTGTTTACTGTTTGGTTGTGTTTGCTCACTTTACAATGCAGTTGCGTGCAGTTTCGCGTGCTTCATCAGTTGCTCGATTCATGAATTCTGATTTTGGCACACGGAGAGCTTGCACACCTTCACTGACAAGGCAAAGGGTGGGTGGAGGACCGTTACTGTCCAGCCATGATAAGTCCTGTAATCAAATCACTAGATATGCAACTGGTTTACTGTAGACAGATAAGTGCAGCACTAACAAAGACAGTTTTAGCTGTGATGTTTCCAACATGAATATATACTTCCTTCTCATCTTCTTCCTCGGTTAGATTTAATGGTAGAGACTTTCTTTTTAGTTGACCATCAGAGGGGCTCTGTTGTTTTCTATGTTGTGCAGCTTGGTGCTTTGCAGACACTGGTTTAGGGCACATTGGAGGCAAAAGATGAGTTTTTATCCACGTGTTGACAGCAGCCTCTTCCCTTTCTTTCTCTACTTTAGCTCTGAGCTTTTGTATGTTGACTTTCCTCAACACTTTGCATCTGCCCTGTAATAAACATTTAAAATGACATTCATTATATAACATTCTGCAAGGCAGACTCGTACCCAGTCCTCTCCTCGCGAGAGTGTAATGCCACCACGTGGTCAAGCACGTGAATATTCAAGTGCGAGGAGAAGACTGGGTAGGAGTCTACCTGCAAGATATTGCATTGCTGTGCAACGTGGCTGCTACTGTGTGTAAATTTGAGTGTGCTTGAGTGTGTTCATGTGTGTGTGTGTGTGTGTGTGTGTGTGTGTGTGTGTGTGTGTGTGTGTGTGTGTGTGTGGTGTTTAATGGTAGATAACCTCACATGCTTCAACTAAAACTTACCTCCATCAGTATATACAAGTAGCGACTGTTTGAACCATTTTGGTCTATCACTTTCCCAATCTGATACTATAGCAAATATGCATGCAGCTGTGTTAGTAAGTCCTTTAATTTAAGTTTGAGCTCTTAGTTTACATCAATCACTTGTGACTTAAACAGCAATTCTTGTAACTCATTTTTCTTCCAGCCGCTAAACAACTGCACTTCTCTGTTAACACAAACGAATTATTTACTAAGAGACATTTGGCTGCATGTATTATGAATTTGTTAATTAACTGCATGCCTTGCAAACTTTTCTTTAAGCATCATTTCTGATTGAAATCCTGACGGGCGTTTTAAAAAGTTCCTTTTGTCAATAGAGAGGAGTTCCACTGGCTCTCTGGTCACCACAGTGGCAGTTCGGCGACAGTCATTAATTAGAGCAATTTCCTAATTTAAGGTTATGTACAAAAGATTGTTCAACCATCCCGTATACTAGCACGTTAGGACGACAGAAATGTCTTACTCCAAAGCAGTTTCCTTTTTGGAGAAGAGTAGCAGTGACAAGGTGACGTTGCCCAGTAATTCGGTCGTATTCATAACGATTGACAAACAGTGATCCAGAATAGACAATATAGAAAGTATTGCCAATGTGCCCTTCTTTCAGAACAATTCTGTTTGGTCCGTACCTATAACCACCATGATAGCTCACTTTCAGTAGCTAAGAA
>NC_085100.1:3954067-3979067 GCF_963422355.1 Corticium candelabrum
ACAGGCGTTTGTTGCATGTAGACTAATACCACTCAATAAATGTCCTGGCTTAAGGCCAATTGGGATTGGTGAAACATTTAGAAGAATAATTTCGAAATCTATTGCAGCAGTAGTGAAGGACGACATCTGCCAATGTGCTGGTTCATTGCAAGTTTGTGCAGGGCAAGAAGGTGGCTCTGAAGCTGCAATTCATGCCATGAGATCAATATTCCACGCTGATGAGTCTGACTGTGTGTTGCTTGTGGACGCAAAAAATGCATTCAACACACTCAATCGTAATGCGACCTTGCATAATTCTAGGTTAATATGTCCTGCTCTCTCAACAATACTGATTAACACCTACAGAGTGGCAATTACCATGTACGTTATCGGCGGAGAGATAATACAATCAGTGGAAGGAACAACTCAAGGAGACCCATTGGCTATGGCAATGCATGCCATCGGAACTGTTCCTCTGATCTCTAGCCTTGCGGGAATTTGTAAACAAGTATGGTTTGCAGACGATGCGACTGGAGCAGGTACCATAAATGAAGTTTGGAAATGGTGGGACAAGCTGACTGAAGTAGAAGGGGATTTTGGTTATCAAACCAATGCGACCAAGTCATGGTTAATCGTAAAACCTGAGGCAAAGAAACAAGCTGAAGTGGTCTTTGCAAATTCCGGTGTTCGTATAACAACTACAGGAAAGCGACATCTGGGTGCTGCCTTGGGTGATGACTGCTTGGTCGAGGAGTATATACGAGGAAAGGTAGATGAATGGGCTAAGCAAGTGTTGAACTTGACATTAATTGCAAAAACGCAACCACACGCTGCTTACTCAGCATTTACACATGGTTTGATAGGGAGATGGAACTTCCTGCTGCGTACAGTCAAAGAGATTTCACATCTACTGGCTCCATTGGAGAAGGTCGTCCGTCAACAATTCATTACTGCTCTCACAGGTCAAACTGCTATCAGCGACGAAATGAGAAGCCTTCTAGCTTTACCTTGTAGACTTGGTGGTCTAAATATTATTGACCCTACACAAATGGCTGATTGGCATTATCAAACTTCAGAACGAATTACCGCCCCTCTTGCAGCTGAGATTGTAAATCAATAACCTTCCTACTCTGTAGACAAGAAAGAAATTCAAAAAACAAAAATGGCATCAAAGTCAGAGAAAGAAGCAGCCCATAAATCAACCTTGAACAAGTTGAAAAGTGACGCATCTCCCTCGCTAAGAAGAACCATAGAACTGGCAGGAGAAAAGGAAGCATCGAGCTGGTTAACTGTCTTGCCGATCCAAAATCACGGATTCATCTACCAAAGTGTGAATTTAGAGATGCCATTTGTTTAAGATATGGGTTGTCAGTGAAGGGCGTTCCCTCAAAGTGCTCATGCGGGTCAACATTCAATGTTGACCATGCTATGATATGTCCCAAAGGAGGATTTCCAACTATCAGGCATAACGAAGTGAGGGACATCACTGCAGATTTGATTAGTGAAGTATGCTCGGATGTGGCCATCGAACCGAGGCTAAACCCCTCTCAGGTGAATGCCTACACAATCGTACTGCCAACAGGGACGAAGAGGCACGGCTGGATGTTTCGGCAAGAGGTGTATGTCGTCGTGGTGAACGCGCATTTTTCGATATTAGGGTGTTTTACGCCAACGCGCAAAGTTACCAGGAGATGACCTTACCGCAAATCTTTCGGAACCATGAACTTGAGAAGCAGAGAGCCTATGGCGAGAGAGTCAGAGAGGTTGAAGGAAGTAGCTTCACTCCATTGGTGTTGTCGTCAACTGGAGGCATGGGAAGAGAAGCAAACACTTTCTACAAACGGCTAGCCAGCCTGATCTCAGACAAACAGGACACTTCCTAAAGTCAAACAATGGCACTAATACGATGCAGACTGAGTTTTTCTCTACTACGATCTGCAATTCTTTGTGTTAGAGGGACGAGGTCATCGAAGCGCCATCCAGTACATCTTGACTGTGTTGACAGCATCGTCAGTGAGACTCGCCTCACTGTCTAAGAACTCTTTTAGAACTAGTATATTGCATTATTGGTACAAACTATTGGATTGTATTCGATGTTGACTGTTAGACAACTAGCCTGTAATAGAGCAGCCATATGTTGAAAATATATGTATAGAATCCATCCATCCATCCATCCATCCATCCATCCATCTATTTATTACTTGTGCTCCATTATTACCATGACGGTACCGGAGATGCAGGCCAAAAAGCCCTCAAATCTACACTGCTTGAGGTCTGTCTCAACAAAAACGCTGGTGATTATAAAGACCTTGTTGTTTGAAAGTCTGATGCCAAGCTGACATGGAATCCTTGAAGAGGTAGAATGACAACTTTGGTGACTAATCAAACTGCCTTGTTATATGCCTGAAATGAGCAGTCAGGTTGGGTACACAGTGCAGAAGACTCGTTGTTGACACCATCGTTTTCTGTCATCTTTAAGGCTCTTGTTTTTGTTTTGTGCTTCCTTGTTGAAATCCTCTGCGCTATGTTTGATGACGGAGTGCCCAGAGTTGTGCTCTTTCTCCCTCTAGAATTCTAACAAGATACACTGTTTGAGGTCACCAGACACAACATCAAAGAATCTGCTCATTGGACATCCTTACGAGATGTCTATGAAAACGAAGGCGACGTTATAGGAGAATTAATGATATCCTTTGCTGTTTGGCCATCTTGCGTATCGTAGTGTGACGCTTCTGCTCCCTGTCCGAGATCCCCAATATAATTTAAAGGCAACAAACATGAGGCTCAAGGAGGACAGTGCACTCGAGACCATCCAGCAAGGTTGAAAAGATCACTCTGTTCAAAAGACGAACCTTGGTGCAGGTCTTGATCTTACGTTGTTCCACAAGGTCCGAGAGAGTGACTGGAAGGCATGGAAGACTTTACGAATTCTGGAATTAAGCATACCTGGTAAGGTGTTTGCCAAAGCTATCCTAAATCGGCTCAAGCCCAGAGCAGAACAGCTTCTCTGTGAACGCTAGTGCGGGACCAACTTTTTCTCTATGACTATTGATGGAGAGCGCACGAGAATATCACCATCTCATCTATGCTTGTTTTATTGATCTAACAAAGGCATATAATTCGTTCAACTGCAGTGCTCTTTGGCACATCTTTCCTCATTCATATCGCTTGCCTTCCACGTTGCTGGCCATTATTCGTGCCCTACACGAGAATTCCAGTGCTGCAGTAAAGTCCTATGAGAAGATATTAGACAAGTTTCCTGTCACCAACGTGTTCGAATCTTTTGGTTACCAATCTGGAGCATGCCGACGATATGGCTCTTCTCTTTTGACATTTCGTTTGACCTCACCACAATGCTGGATTCTGTATCAAACTGCTGTAAGAAACTGGGTCCCGCTATTAGCAGCATTGACCTTGTACCAGGAAACGAGACTATTGAAGTGGTCTCTCATTTCCAGTATTTGGGCATCATTGTTCAAAATGATTGTGGATTGGACACAGGTTAAGGGGTGGTGAATTGCCAGATTAACAATCAAAGCTGTCTCCATTGATGATATTCCCATTGTGTCTCCCTTGTCTACCTTGTCGGATACATCTCCATCAAACGACAACTTGTCTATTTCTCTCTCTGAAGAGGAGATCACACGAGCCATCTCCCAGTTAAGATCTGGAAAAGTGTTTGCCCCAGTCCTCGACTTGGCATGGACAAATCCACGAGACTGAGAAGAAATTGAGAACTCTACGAGATGTAGACTTAACCTTCTTGGTTTGAAAGCTGAGGTATTCTAAACATCCACATGGGATGTGCATAGCGCATGTTGGGGCACTAATCCAACTGTGCGACGTCGTGCTCTTTGCAAGGCCATAGCCCAGGAACCGAGGATCACTGCTAGGAGGTTGCACAACACATACACACACACACACACACACACACACACACACACACACACACACACACACACACACACACACACACACCTAGTCTCCTGTCTCGCTGCTTCGAATGCCTGTGATATTTGCAGAGCCCTCTCTAGTGTAAGGTCTACCTCTGCCAACCCTTTCCTTTGTAGTGCTTCACTATTCAACCCACATACGAGTTGGTCGCGTAGCGTGGTTTGTAAATACTCCCCAAACTCGCAGTCCTTTGCTAACCGACGCAGCTCAGACCAGTAGACAACGATTGACTCACCTTCTCGCTGTTGTCTTTAGAAGAACTTGAATCGCTGCGCTATGACGACTACTTTGGCCTGGTAGTGCCTCTTTAGCACGTCAGTCAGCGCCTCCAACTCGATATCTTGCGGCAGTCGTGGTCTCACTAGGTTCTTCAATAGGGTGTAGGTCGTCCCTTCGATGCTCGTCAAGAACACTGCCTTCTGTTTGTCTCCGTCGTCGATCGAGTTAGCTGTAGAATACAAGAAGAACATCTCTTTATAGTCCTCTACGGTGTCAAATCCTGGACTGAACTCCGCCCAGCGTCCGTGATAACTTGCAGCAGCCATACCGTCGTGTGTTTACTCTGATAGTTCAAACTCCTATCGTTCAATTACAATCTCTTGTCGCAACTGTATCGGTGCTCCTCAGTGTCGTACCGATCTTCTTGTGGCTACGTACTCTTCGCCACTCTCCGAGTATATCCTCATTGCCAATTGTTGTATAGCTCACCAGCCGTACTACTCCGCTGTAGACTAGGCTAAGTATCGCGTATACCGACTCAGTGGACCGGTTATACCAGAATCTATTCTGCTACGGCAAACGACCCGTACTCTACTGCACAAGTGCACTCAACGCTAGTTTACGCTAGACTAACGTAACACGCAATCTGCAGTCACACCTAAAGCGCATGCTCTCTATACCACAGCAGCCATCTCAGCCATTACTTTCTCGGCCTCGGCCTCGTCTTTCTTGTCCAGCAGTGATAAAAATTTGACAAATTCTACAGTCAATTGAAATGGTAAGTTTTGACAACTCTTTCCACTAGCTCCTTCAATGCAACATAGTAAGACAGGAATGGTAAAACACGTATATACTCCTTTCATTATAAGAAATGCGTCTACCTTTCAACTCTCTCTTTTTCAAATCTGCTTTGAAAACGACGGAAAGCTGACTAACATCTATTGTAAAAGCAAATTGCTAAACAACATATAATTGTTTGGTGTGATTGTGTGTGTGTGTGTGTGTTTGTGTGTGTGTAGATATTAGAGGTTCAAATTCACCTTTGCCAGGCTTCTCTCCTTTGAGCAGTGTTTGCTGTGATGGTGGCAAAGTAAATCGCGAGAGCGATGATGAAAATGTAGAATGACTGGAAGTGCGTCTCATCAAATGCTCTTCCTTGCACAAGAGAGTTACTCAGCGATGTACGTATACATTAACTACTATTAATTTTTGTAATACCATAAATCTGCTGCGGAGCGATTGTGACACTTTACAGAACATTTTCGATTGCTCTTTTTGCGGCAGGCTTTGTGCATTCTGAAGCTACACTGAGCGCTTGCGTGAACACTAAAATGAGGGGAGCAGGAGCAACTGTTTGGAGACTTAGGTTTATTTAAGCCTGTCAAAAGATGGTTCAATAATCTTGCTCTTTGCAATTACAATTTTAGATACTGGATCCTCATTCGTGAAAGCGCTTACGCCTGAGTGTGACAAGATGCCGTCTTCCTTTGGGAACTGTTCCTGAAACTTTGGTCCAAGTAAAGAGCAAACTTGAGAGATAAGACTGAGGCCGATATGCAGCTAGATTGAGTGTGGCCGTCGAAACAGAAAACAGAAAGCTGACAAATAGCTGACAATGCTTAGGAAAGGATCTCTAGTATTCCAAGTCTTGGAAATTCTCCAGAAGGCAAGTTCGTGCTCTTGGCCGTTGGCCGAATCTCCTGCGCACACAATTAATGCAAGGAAACCTTGTTTCGTAATGGATGCATGTGTAAAGCTAACAAATAAATCAACTCTCTTGCTTACCTCACTATCGTTGCTTTTGCTTTCGTTGGCTGTTTTCTGAGAATTTTCTGCTGGCCTTTGCTCTTGGCCTGACAAAGTGACGTTTCTTTCAGTTTTGCGGTCATCTTCAATTTTTGCGCAAAACTGTGCCGAATCTCCACGGCGCAAGTTATCAAAAACAGGCGGTAGCAAAGATAAGTTGGCTGATTTATCTACATCTAATGAAAACAGTCAATAGCTTCCAGATGTGACGTTGTAATAATTATTAGTGCCATATCTTGCATAGTACAATGTCTGACCTGTATTTCTAGATTTTTCTAAAGACAACAACGGAGATGTGACGTCGGTTACCGAAAACCATTTTGTGGTTGAGTTCCCCTGATGATGAAACTCTACTTAATGTCGGCTCTGATCCGGTTGCGCCTCTACTACTTTGCCAGGTACAGACGTAATGAAACGATGATACTGCTTCTTTCTCCGTCGACCTGTTCTCATTGCAGGAAAGCGCACGAAGACATCATCTCCCACTTTATACTCTGTGGGTACCCTCATTCCAAGACGACGAGCAATCGTCTTAGAGGCAGCTTTGTTGGTGGACTTCAGGGCAGCTTCTCGTATCAAGCGACAAGTTTCGAGCCAGGTAGCGACGCAATGGCTCCGAACACTACCTTGATCACGTGCACTGTCTGCAACCTCGGAATTAAATGTAGGGTCTTGCACTGCTTGGAGATCGCTGAATGAGAAAGCAGCGTCCTTTTCAGTGTACTTGTCCGTGTCCACAAGGTCACCACTAGACCCATCGTCATACTTGCAATCATTTCTATTTTCGGTCGTCGCCGTGACATGGCCAAAAGGGACAGCGTTGTTTGGTCTGCTGTAAAAGACTTCGAAAGAACATAATTTAGATCCTAGTATTTAATACAAATTACAGACATAATATTGTATTGCTCTCTAATTGATATGCTTTACCCAAAGCCTGATGCGGCGACACATTGTAAAGGTGCTCATAAATGGGGAGTTCCTCGACCCAATTGACGCCCTCTGTGCCGTTCACTGTCATTTCATACCTGATTTTACTTTTCAGGTACTGATTGACTTTTCAATCTGCAATATATCACTACTACAGTGCTTGTGACGTATAAGGTATGAAGACTCAACCTTTCCCTGAGATTGTGGGTGGTAAGGCCTGCTAAGAATTACAGTAATATTCATGGCAGAGGACAACATTTCAACCACTCCTCGAAACTCGTTGCCTTGATCTGATTAAATTATTCGCGGTGGACCAACAGTGTACCATATATTAAGCAGTTCTTGAGCCCCCAAGTAAGGAGACTTTCCCAGCAATGGCCGGAGAAATAAATGCCTAAGTAAACAAAAGAAATTTATTTCAAGTCTTGGAAATTTCCAAAATATGGTAATTACCTGCTGAACACGTCTAGAATGCTAAGAAAAAATCTGTACGTCGGACCGTCTGGCTCAACTTCAACTGGAATGTCTGACAAGTCTACCAGATCTAACTGATTTCGCTCCTGTACTTTAGAAGCGGTTATAGGCTGCAACGGCGCCCTAGTCAAAAACTTAGGATGTAAAGACTGGGCTTCTCGTGTTGCACTAATGTGTGTTTGAATGAGACGTTCATCCACTCCGGCCAAGTGCTTTGAAATTAGTCCATATAGTGTCTTTGCATTAGCACCTTTGCTGCGGTTATAGAAGGTAGTGATCAATCCTTCCACTTCTTCTGCGTGGACGACAATTTTATTTGAAGATGAGACAACAAGTCTCTCAACAATGCCACTAACGTTTTTCGATCTGGGATCGAAGACATGTCGGATTGCAAACTGATTTTTGCACAGACTTGTAAACCTTCCATTGCAATGGCAATTTTCTTTCATTCGCCGATGGTCTGTTTGAGATATCAAGTACCTAATAAGAAGGTCAAATTCTGCTTTTGACAGAATTCTTTGACCACCCATATCTTCAATCGACACATCACATTAGCTACGTTGATGCGTGAGACTATATAGGAACAACAGTCCGCTTATCGGAAAATAACTGTTCACAGTTTGTCTGATCGCACATAACCCATTATAGGGTAGGTATTTCTTGCACCTACTTCATCACAACCTCTTTCATTAAATAGTAAAAGATTTAATTTAATTCAATTCACGTTTACATATATTTTTATTGACCAGCTAGGCTTCTCACTAACAGTTTGTTGCTGTTGATCAAACAAATTTTCAAGTTCACTTTTACAATAATTAAAAAGTTATTTCCAAGTTATTTTCATAAAATATTTAAATTCTATATTTATAATTTGTACTAGAATGTATTGAAAACACCAATAAAATATAATTACTGAATTTAATTTATCCCATTAGAAAATATAATTGTTATCAATAATAAAATTCATAATAGTTATCAGTTTATCATGTTTTCAGGCTATAAATTTTTGTTGACAAATATCACTTCAGTTAATCGATTCTGTTGCCAGAATAATTTCTGATGTGCAGATTGTTCCAATACATTTTAACACAATTTACTTGACCAAGAGTTAGTGCGTAACATACCCTTGGCATATTGTACGTACCATCAGTGATGTGGAAGACTTTGTGTCTTAGTCTTAGAAATGAATGCCAATACATACAATGGTTGCATGCACTGCTACTTTACTCTCTTGTTTGTAAAAGCAGAGTGTAGTTTATTTGCAATTTATTTGACCAAGAGTTAGTGCAAACAGTTCCTAGCATACTTATTCAATACAACCCTAGGCATATTGTACCATCAGTACACTGTTGTGTCACACTCTTAGAAATGGATACATACGAAGGTTGTACAGCTACTTTACTGTCTTGTTTGTAAAAGCAGAGTGTAGTTTCATACTAATATAAATTATGTTAGTCTGGGAAGAGAATTTCTAATGTTTATGTTACCTGCTTCTGATGCTAAACACATCTGAGAGGATGACTAAGATGTAGCAGAGTAGTGGCATAGATGTATTTGGCTATATTCTGTATTCTACAGCAGCACTGTCTGGAACAAATTTTATTGCAAGGCTTCTTGACATGCTCAATTGTTCTAGCTGAAGACAGACATTCGTCTAGAACATTTAATTAGTACAATGCAACGAGACTTCTTAATTAATTAATTGACTATGTAATCACATGCTAGAGTAGGACTGCCCAAAATTATTTGGAAAGAAGAAAATATTTTCAGAAACTGACTGCTATACAGAATAACATGAGTACAGAATTGTTCGGTATTTGGTCGAGATGCTAGGGTCTCGCACGATAAATGCTATCCAAGTAATAACTAGTAGTCTACTGTTCCAATGACGCATGTACAAGCCGCATGCTTGACGCAAAAACACACACAATCCACTAGCTAGAAAGATGCAGACGTATTCGAAACACGTACTCGACTGACTAAAGTGTCTAATATCAGTCTTACCACTGCTTGGTCGTTGGAGTCTACTTCCAGTCGAAATAGAGTTCCTGTTAGCTGCAGGGCTGTAGAAACTTTACAAGTTTAACGCGCGCTACGTAACTACTTTCATATAGACAGTGTGTACATACACGTGTGGTATGCAGGCCTGCATCCAGAAATTTTAATTAAACATAGCGTTGATCCACTAACACTTATAAAAAACTAACTAATCTTCTCTCTTTTAACAAAAATTTTTATTGGTAAAGGTTGACTACAAATTTTTTACACTGATAATTATTAATTAATATATTAATAAATTACAAATATGTGATATAATGTAATCACCTGTGGAATTAACTACTAGGCAAATCAGCAGCATTGACCTGGCCGTTAGGTAAAGAAATGGGCGTTTTGTGTGGATAGTCTAAACAGTCAGTTTACTTACTATAACGCTTGGTCATTTGTTTGCTAGTCAACGAGATCATCTTGCTTCTAGTGTAACAGATTAAGTATGCGATCAGCTGCACCCAGTCTACTCAATGCCTCGTAGATGTTAAACGCTGCAACGCCATTCATCTAAAATATTAAAATATTAGGTAAATACATTACAATCATATATATATGCTTATATTTTTTAATTATATTTTTTAAAACTCACCCAAAACCAACCCAAACCCTCCACTCTACAAAAAGTCTAGAACGTCATCAGAGCAATCTACAGACAATCTCTCTAGAATTATCTTTGCAATATATATATATAACCAGAGTTTAATAGAAAGCCGTTGGTGGAAATAGGACGTGGCCTGGCTCATTGTGAGTTGACTGTGGAATATTGTTCTTCTGCAGATTAATTTTAATATATAGCGTCAATCTGACCAGATAACAAAAACGCCGTTTGTTCCTTCCGATTTCGACATTTCAACAGGTTGCATCTTTACGGTGGCGCAAATGGTCCGTGACCCTTTCGGACATTTCAATTTTCAATTTTCAAATTTTAATTTTCAAATTTTAATTTATATTTTTTATTTTTTATTTTTTAATTTTTTGTTAAAGCTTTTCAATTATTTTGCTGAAAAAAATTAATTTGGCAAGCAAATTTTTATTTTTGATTTTTGATTTTTATTTTTAATTTTTTTATTTTTCGTTGTTCTATTTTCAAGTTTCTATTTTTGATTATATTTGGTTGAGTTGAATGTTAAAAGAATTGAACGCGGAAAGAACGAAACATGAACGCAGCAAATTGAACGCAGCAAAAACCAAAAACGAACGCAGCAAGAGCGAAAATTGAACGCAGCAAGAACGAAAAACGAAACAACCTTGTGTGAATTACGCAGCAGGGAGTCTGGTGAAACACGTGCCCTAGTCATAACTCAACGCGGGAGGGAGTCGTTTTTCATTCCAACACGTGCTGCTGATTGAAAGGGACGGAGTGAATCTTCGACGACTTCCTTTTAGAACGATCTCTGCAATTTCCGCTCTAGCGAGAAGGAAATCTCTCTCTCCCAAAAAAATAATCAATCTCAGGTGCGATCAGCCATTGCTAATGAGCAGAGTACATATTCATAGTATATAAATTTATCTACTATCACCTAGAATTCTAACAATTGCAACAGTCTAACTAAATCTAAAACTCAACAAATTTAGTAACTATACTGAAACTCGTTCAAACTCTGTTAGGTTACTCTAGATTAACTACCATTTATACACACAGTACACAGCAACTAGAAACAAAGATGCCTGGTTTGCTGTTCTACACATGCGCGCGTACGTGCCTCCATCACCTCGGGAATTGAATCTTGAGCTTCCGTTCTTGCGGATGGCTCTCTTGTCACTGCAGACCTGCGTAAGCCGGACGACGTCGTGTACTGCTGGCCAAGTACCTCGGGTATAGCTATATAGCTCATGCAGACTCGGTTGACTCTGCGCCGTCATAATCGCACCGTCGCTGTGAACGAGGCTGCTACCTTAGATGCATGAGAAGACTGGCAGAAACGACAGCGAATCTTCTCCCAGTGCCAAATATGCCACCGCTGTACAAGACCTCCGGCAAACATCACAACCTGCTGTCGGCAGTGGCTTGGGTGTCAGCAGTGCGTAGAGCGGTGGCAAGTTACAAGTGGCCGACGTTGCCCTCTGTCTCTGCATTAGCTACAACATGAAGGTCTAGTGAGGACGACTCTGCGTGACTCTCCGTATACGTAGCTTGGACGAATTGACAAAGCTGGGCAAGCAAGTAAGTCATGTATTGCATACCCGAGGTACTCGGCCAGCATACGACGTCGTTCGGCTTAAGGCAGGTCTGCAGTGACAAGAGAGCCATCCGCATGGACAGAAGCTCAAGATTCAAGTTCAGAGGTGATGGAGGCACGTACGTACGCGCGCATGTGTAGAACAGCAAACCAGGCATCTTTGTTTTTAGTTGCTGTGTACTGTGTGTATAAATGGTAGTTAATCTAGAGTAGCCTAGAAGAGTTTGAACGAGTTTCAGTATAGTTACTAAATTTGTTGAGTTTTAGATTTATCTAGACTGTTGCAATTGTTAGAATTATATGTGGTAACAGATAAATTCATATATCATGCATATGTGCTCTGCTCATTAGCAATGGCTGATCGCAACTGAGATTGATTATTTTGTGGGAGAGAGAGATTCCCTTCTCGTTAGAGCGGAAATTGCAAGAGATCGTCCTAAAAGGAAGTCGTCGAAAATTCACTCCGCCCCTTCCAATCAGCAGCACATGTTGGAATGAAAAACGACTCCCTCCTGCGTTGAGTAATGACTAGGGCACGTGTTCCATCAGACTCTCTGCTGCGTAATTCGCACAAGGTTGTTTCATTTTTCGTTCTTGCTGCGTTCAATTTTCGTTCTTGCTGCGTTCGTTTTTCGTTTTTGCTGCGTTCAATTTCATTCTTGCTGCATTCATTTTCGTTCTTTCCGCGTTCAATTCTTTTAACATTCAACTCAACCAAATATAATCAAAGAAAGAAACTTGAAAATAGAACAACGAAAAATGAAAAATGAAAAGTAAAAATTGCTTGCTGAATTAATTATTTTTAGCAAAATAATTGAAAACCTTTGACAAAAAATTGAAAAATAAAAAATGAAAAATGAGAAGTGAAATTTGAAAATTAAAAATTGAAATTTAAAATTGACAATTAAAATGGCCGGAAGGGTCACGGACCCCGGAAGGGTCACGGACAGTAAATATCTCTCTAGACTGCAGAGCTACTGCTCCGTATTCAAACGAGCAGGAGGCATGAAGTACCTCAGAGTCCTCACCGACTGTCGTGTTGTACCCTTGAAAAACACTCCGAGACAAAGTGGGTATGCAGTTGGCATCATCTACCAACGCTTCGGTTCCTACTCCTCAGGTGAACTCCTCACTAGTTTCCTGCAGTTTGAGCTCAAAAATAGTAAAACTTTGATTTCCTAAAGAAACATTTCAAGTAACTCAGCATCCTCTATAGAAAACAAAAAGTACAAAAATTTTGATACTCATTTCCAATATTTTATGATGTAGGGCCCGTATGTTACCAGGTATGCACGGGTCGAGCTCCGGTTCTACATAATCTTGCTCCACGCAGTCGCATGCGCTCGTAAACGAATACACTTTATTCTACGTATACAACACGTAAGTGACAAGTTTAAATTAATTTATTCTATTACAGTCCTCACGGATTTGAAATCGTAGATTTCTGTGCCCTCAGACCTCTGGGACTTTTCGAAGAGGCTAGACTAAAAGTTGAGGTACACTTTTTGTCTTCAAGATCGTAAGCCAAAAACATCGAAATGATAGATGCAGTCGTCGCTTCTTGATCGACAACGGCTTGCACGAACACTCCTCTACTTTAACAGCTGCTGAGAGTGCAGCATCCCGCTCCTGTCACCTGATGTGTAGTCAACAACAGAGCGGTTGTTACTACGGCCACGACGACTACAGAAAAGGGAGAGACATCGACAGCCATCGTCACGTCTTTTCTGGAAATGAACATGTGACGAACCCTGCCTACTTTTAATGTCACGTGAGTTCGTCACGTGTGTGATTTACACGTATTAATTAATGAAGTATGCATGTACATGACTGTCAGTCTACTTTAGTAAGTTTCTATTGGCTAACTTAAATAATATTGAGCGTTTCAAATTTAATAGAAGATGAGGAATGTTATTATTATATGTAATACTAAATTATTAGATTATCGAAACGGTATTTGGACCACTTATTACATACGGCTGCGCAAAATACTCGACTCATTAACCTTTACTAACGTTAGTTGGTTAACTGGATTACTAAAACAACAACGAAACCAACCACTAGTTGTAGTATTGGCCGAGTTTCTGCATGTAGAGCTCTAATCCGATCTTGTAGCGCGCGCACCATGGGCGTAAGTGCGAGGCAATGTGAAGACGTCATGGACAGGAATACCGTTAAAGGGTAACTGCAACGCAAAAATCCAAAATTCTTTTATGTTGTAAATTGATAGTTCTAGTTGCATATATAACAGGAAAATAGTTTTAGACTTTTAAGTTTAGTCCTCGATAACACGTCAAAGTTGCTTCCGGTTCTTCAACTTCCGATTACGGGCGTGGTGTAGTGTGACGTCACTGAGGGGAGACGCGTGTGCGTCTGTATTGTCAGCGGCCTGTAATAATGACTAAATCTTCATATCCAAGGCAACGCTGCTAGGGTGGAGGCGACGGCAGCAACAGCGAGTCTTCTGAAGAGTCCTCTGGAGGTTTTTACGTGATAATAACATTCCGTCATCGCATGAATCGCAGGATGAAGGAGATCTGCTTAGAGCCATTAATAAGTATACGTAGTGATTAGACCACACAGGTTTGAGTTTACCGACAATGCCTTTGAAGCTTTGAGATCGCCTGCTGCCTTGGAAGCGGACGAGAAAGAGGACAGGCTACCCGATATCCTGTCATCATTGCAAGTAGAAGTACAATACGTCCTAGATACCATCTACATTGGTCGGACGTCACGTGACTATGGTAGAACTATTAAATAGAATTGCGCTAATAGATTTGCTCGCATTTTGTTCATTTGCCAGTTGTAGATCCAGGAATTGCCGAAAGGAACAAGTTGGTAACAATCTTATTTATGACGTCACTATAAACTCTTAAGTTAAACGTAAGAAATGTTCTAGAAACAAAGGTATTCAACAGCAGTAAATTTAATATTGCATTGGCATGATAACAACAGAAGTATGTGAACTCAACTTTAACTCGAAACAAGTTTGCAAGTACGTAGCAGTGAAAGGCATATTTCAAAAGATTTAACGGTCGAACAGTCCCGGAAGTAAGTGTTCCCTAACAGTAGCGCGAGTTTAGTAATTTATACCGACGACAGATGCTGCAAAGTTTAATCCAGACTCTAACCCTAGCCCTAAAGCCTCAACCTAGCTCTAAAGCCTCACCGTAGCCCAAACCCTAACCTTGCGTAGCCCTGGACTAGGGCTAGACTACTATGACCATGCAGTAGTGACTATGCAGTCTCGCTGCGCTTTCGCCATTCGGTTTCGCCATTCGGTTTCGTCATTCGCTTTCGTCATTCGCTTTCGTCATAAACATAAAAATTCAAACATTGCAATGTGTAATGTTGATCAGCTAGGGACATCTAGTATAGATGGCAACGACCAAATGTCATTGAGTGTTGATCTCATCTCTGCACAGATTGGTTCTAAGCTGCGATATCGACCGTCTTCCGGCTCTCAGTTTTGGCATCGCCAATCGAACGTGAGATGTTTACGGGTTGTATTGGAAACCATAAGCAGCACACTTTGGTTGCATTTTAGACGTTGCGTTTCGCCTTCTGAAGTTGTCAACATCACTAATACGGAAGTTGGAGTTTCGCCGATATTGTATGCACTGACAGCGTCTGCTTACGTTTACACCACCAGTCAAGACGAACATTACTCTTGTTCACCTTGCAAAACAGGCTATTACGGGCGGTCGTATTTGCAACAAAATCAGAAGATTTCTACTTGTTTGCGTTGCCCGGAAGGTTAGAGACGCAACTGTATGTATATTTTGTCTTTTCTAATTAACTCGAATGTCTAATACAAATTAAAATCTATTAAGTGCGCAAAACTAATCAAAAATAAATTTTTGTCGTAACAATTATCTAAATATACAAAAATTAGTCAAGATTGTCAATGTCGTTCACCTTCTGTTACAATAGTTTAAAACTGCAAGTCGTTTGTCATCAGACCATGTAAGCCAAAGATTAACTGTTTTAAACTGTTTAAAAATAACTGTTGAAGAAATTATGTAATTAATAAGGATTGTATCTTAACAAAATCAAAACAACATCTTCAACCTTTTGCATAACAGATGATAGTATTTCAAGTAATCTAAAACGTAAAATAAAACCTAGACGATGAATTAAACGTTCTGTTTGACATCACTATATCGAGATAACTATTAAATAATGACATCACACCAGAATGGACTTACGCTTTAAGATGATTGGTCGCATCCGCTCTTGCGACATTCTAGGACAAACCATCCGTAGCAATAACATGTGACACTGAGAAAATTCGGAGAGTTATTGCGATTCTTGTAAGTTTAAAGAGACTGAGTGAAAAAGAGAGTAGACAATCTAATCTTAGCGCGCGTCGTTGGTCGTTTGCATGATCGTTCGTTTGGTCGTTGGTCTACGCTCGGCAGTACTGTAAACTAGCGTTTAATTCCTCGGGTAGCAATAATTTGATTATGAAACCAAGAGTGTATAAGTCGCTTAGTTGATATTCATTTTATAATTATAATACAACTAGCATAAGAGTATACTATAGGAAAGTTTTCAAGGTTTGAGAGGCGAGGATTACTGTAATACAATGTTGTGCAACAAAGTTGTTCTTTATTGCATTGAAAGTAATCCAACGAGGCAAGGAAGTTGTTGAAGACCATGGTTCTATTGGCTTCTACGGTTCCTACGCTTACGAGAACTAGTATACTGTCACTGTGTATAGGGCGTGCTATCGTTGCCAAAACATTTTTGCATAGAAGTTTGCATTCGCGTTTGCGTTTGCAGGGACGTTTGTGTTGACGTTTGCGTTTGCATTTGCATTTATATTCGCGTTTGCTTTTCGCGTTTGCATTTGCATTTTCATTTGCGTTCACATTTGCATTCCAATTTGCATTTGCGTTTGCATTTGCATTAGAATTTGAATTTCAATCTGCATTTGCGTTTGCTTTTCGCTTTTGCTTTTGCGTTTACAATTGCATTCGCGTTGCATTTGCATTTGCTTTCACGTTTGCATTTTGTTTGCATTTGCATTCGCGTTTGCTTTCGCGTTAATTAATTAATTTGCTTTTGCATTTGCATTAGAGTTTGCTTTTGGCAAATGCAAACCTCATTCAGCACAAATGTTTTTGCAGAGATGGCACGCCATAGTTGTGTATGTTTCAAGTCGTTCTATTGTCTAGGAGGATTCTATCAAGACGAAGTGGCTCAACAATATTGCAAGAAATGCGTTCCCGGAACATACGTCAGTCCAAACAAGTTGGGAGTGTCTGCAAGCTCGTGCCAGGTGGTCCCAAACGGTACCGACACGTCGCAATTCGCAGGTTACCGTGCTAGCAAATGCCTCCAAGGACACTACAGACTCGATCAATTTGGACCGTGCTACCCGTGCACGTCGCCGGAAGTCGAATGCACAAACGAAATAAAAACATTCTGGCCAGGATATTGGTGGAACATGAAGTATGAAACGGTTGAATTATACGGCGCCTTTGCACAAAATCTTCGAATAGAAAACAGCAGCTATGAGATCGCTGCTTATGCTGAAAAAGCGTTACCTTCGATTTACAAATGTCGCGCGGAGAAGACATGCTCTGGTCAGGAAGGCAATCCTGCAAACTCCATCTGCTCTAAAGGATCTTATGGACCTTTGTGTGAACTGTGCCATGATAACTATTTTCTCACCACAAGCGGATGCTCACGTTGCCCTGCCAAATGGCGTGTGGTGCTGCAATTTGTTGCAATTGTCGTCTCTGTTTTGTTACTAGGAGATTATCTGAGTTGGAAACAAACTACAGCAAGTCAAAAAAGCGACGAGTCACAAAACGAGTCCCTCGATAACGATAAGAAAACGGGCACTTGGCTTGACAGGTTGATTGCAGCGGTGAGAATTGGAATTGGATTTATTCAGGTTATCAATGGAATCACGATGGCTCTGATGTTTGTTCCTTGGCCATCGGGTATGGAAACGATCAGCAGACACTTGGCTGCAATCGAATTTAATCTACTCGAGGTCGTCAATCCTGTTTGTATCAGCAGCCGACTTAGACTCAATCATCTCTGGAAGACTGTGGCTTTAGTTAGCATCGTATCTGGTTTGATCTTAGCAATTGCAATTGCTTACTGGGCATGGAAGGCGCATATGGCACGGAAAAAACATTTCGTTACGTTTGAGTTGCATCGGGTGGCTCTGCAGTTGTGTTTTAATGCTACAATTTGGATCATCTTTGTTTCCTATCCGGCATTAGCTCAGTATATTATCGCCACGATTCCGTATCGACTTTATTCTTGCATTTCTCTCAATTGTACTCAAATGAGCATGCGCAGCAACAAATTCGATAGTCCAGTCTGCCAATGGTACTTGAAGACAGATGTTTCGTTGACTTGCGATTTCTCTGGTGCTCTGTGGAAGGTTTACAACTCGTTTCTTGTTCTAGTTGTAGGTATCCCTGTCGTCATTTTAGTTCTTCTTTACATGAAACACCGTAACGGTTGCGGTTTACAAAGACCACAAGGTCCTCTCGTGCTTGCGCTGTTTTCTTCATTGACGTTCTTAGATGGAAGCTATAAGCCCAATTTTTGGTACTGGGAAGTGCTGGAGATGTTTCGTAAGCTGCTTCTCACTTCTGGATTACAATTTTTTGAAAAAGACGGCACAATGGAGTTGGCCATCGCTTCTATTATTGCTGTCGTGTTTGCCATTCTGCACGCTCATTTCAGACCTATGAAGAAAAGTTTCAAGTGGCAGAATTACCTGCAGCTCTTTTCTCTGTCGATAATTGCTCTCAATGTAATGCTAGGCGTGCTGAAAATGATCGATTCGAGAGACGACGCTGCACGTGATGTCGATGTCGGTGACAAAGTTCTTTTCTCGGTTTTATTCTACTTCGTCAACGGATTGTTCGTGCTACTTTTCATCGGTGATCATTAATCTTATTTTTGTGTAAATTTGCCATTTGGCACTAATCCGTGTTCTTACTTGTTCTAGTGGACGTCATTCTCAGCATTTGTTTAGCTATGAGTCAGACATTTTGTTACGGTTCTCGTTGTTCCTTTAGATGGAAAACTAAGAATTATCAAGAAAACGGTGTAAACGGCAATGGTGACGCAACTCAACCTCTTCTTTATAATTTCTAACAGAAGCTGCAAAAGTGGATGAATGTGACTAAAATGAACATTTAGAAATAGTGTAAGAATGCTTGTCATTGTCACAATATTTAGAAATATAATACAGATGGCAGTAGTAAGAGTAATTGAAGGGTTAACGGTTTTAATTTAGCATTTCCATACTATCTAAAACGTTTGCCAAATAACAAAATGTAAGATCTATTTATTTCAAAATTTATTAAATATAAATTAGCACACAAAATTGATAATAATATTGTTAAAATTCGTTGCTTCTTTGCAATCCGCGCTCTTGGTTTGGTCTAGGAATGGCGTACAAAGCTAAATGTCAATAAATTGAATATTTTTTCATGTTCGAGACATGCCAAGTCCTCGATAATTTAGAAAAGAGTGAGAGATGCTAACCACGTATAGCAATTGCAACGGCTACAATCCTGTGCGACTCTGTGCATAGTGTCAAGATCTTAGGTTAGCAAGACAAGACTACGCCTTAGAGATCTGGAAACCCGCCGAACCTCGTAGCTTAGCCTCGTCCCTCAGTAGTCTCGCGTAGCCAGACCCCTTTCCGCCGCGCCCTCCCCGGCGAAATGGGGTCTGGTGAACGGCCTTTGATGTCGCTGTGTGTCGTGTAGCCAGAAATCGGCTATCCAAAGACCGGATTTTGTTTCTTAAACGCTTCACTAAAGACCAGACTGGTATGCAAGCAGTGCAATCCTATCTCATTAGCTTCTCTTGTTTTGTAGAGAACAACTCGAAGACTACAGCTAGAGTCGTTGCTGTTTGTGAAATCTGCATGTTTACAGCAACAATTAAACGCGGCCGCGGAGATGTTGACGTCGACAGGCTTCGATTTCATGCAGACATGATCGACGTCGAACGATCTAGCGTTGTGCGCTCGTGTCACAACGGAGTCTGAATGCGAACGTACTGGATGGATGCGAACCTACTCGTCGCTGTTTGTTGTTTGCTGTTTTTGACGTCTAAAGCGACCGCAGACAGTCCAGAGTGAGCGATATCTGGAAGGGCTTGGAGCTGCATGACGTCATCGAAACAAGATGAGTCGTCTTTCTGTGTTTGGGTAATCACTTCATGTGTTTTGTGCTTTGTTTTGGCGAACACATACAGTAGCAACCAGGAAGAGACCACGTTGTGATTGGAGTAATATGAACGGAAGCAGCTTGGGTTGCAGACTTCACTTCTGACACTGCATGTCAATCTGTGGAACACGCAAGTCTCTACTAGGGTAAAGTCGTCTAACCGTGGACACCGCCTAAAGGTGGACAGCTGAAGTTTCGCTTCTTACAACGGAAAAGATTGGTCATCAGTCGCGACGCGGTTTGTTGTAGTAGCAAGCACTGCGTCGTACCTTTTCGGGACAGGACGCTCTTTCAGTTGACGCCGCATTTTCTCACTTTTTCCCGTATGTTTAGACAGTAACCTCGACTATCCTGCCAATGTGAAATCATAACAATCATGCAGCGTTACATATTCAATGCAAGCAATCACCGCTGTACGTTGGTTGCACAGCCTATGCCTTACTCTACCGTACCATGCAGATTTCTTTATTCACCTCTACGAGCAACGGCTAGAATCGAGCAACTTGTAATCAAAAGTGGGCGGGTCTGGGAAGTTGCACGCTAAACCTCAACATACATCCATGCAGAGAACGATACGCCACTTTTTGCACATCTCTTTGCAGCACAGAACTCAGATCCAACACAAGGACAGAACACAAGAGACAGACGACTGCTGCCATCTCATGCAGGTGAAATTCTCACTGCAGATTGATTTATAGAAAAACAGAAGGTTAAAAACGTACAGAAAATGGCAAGAAAGGAAAGCTACAACGTCAAGAACTCGCCTCCTATCAGGGAAGTCCAAGACAACGTTTGCAATGGGAATGGTCGGTTCAAGCAGCGACGAGAATGACTCCTTTTGTAGCAGTTACGGTCAATTGTACTATCAAGACTCAAACAAAGATAAAGAAGGATGGATAGGCAGCGACAATCCCGGCTGTAGCCATTGGTTCCACTTCAAGTGCGCCATGCTCGATGAAATGCCAGAACCTAGCAAATTCTGGAGCTGTCCAGACTGCATAGACGTCTAGGAGACGCGAAAAGCTTGTTGCAAGCGTAGCTTCCAGTTCCGGTCCCCTTTACCGTAATAGATCGTTGGCTTAGTGCGAAAACGTCGCTGTCCACCATTAGCGATAGTAGCGTTAATATCAACCTCTTTAGGACGTCACGTTCTAGTTGAATAATAAGATCTCAACAAATAGCTAGAGACTGGAGAGTGAGCCTGCGTGATCACCAAGGGCCAAGGGTAAATTGCGTTTCTAAATGAGGTTGTCGTAGGACTTCTGATCGGAGCTATTCTAATTACTTCGAAGGGTGTCCACGGTTTGGCGACTTTACCCTACTTACCTTTATACATTATATGATATCTGCCTAGCCCTGAGTAACCTTTACGTAACGATCAATACTGCATGCGTATACTGCATGATCATCATGTATTATTTCATAGATATACATCTAGGGTAGTCCATATATAGCTAGTCTAGAGTTTTGTACTAAATCTTTTGTATTGAATAGACAACAATTGGTCACTGTATATTCAGCTCAGATCAAAGTTGGGATTCCACTTTACATTTCCATCAGATTGTATTGATTTGCAAGAATTTCGTCTAGTTGATATGTATTCGAGTGCCTCCACAGTCGAGATGAAAGAAAGATTTTTGATGTCATTTAGTAAAGTAGACTGCACATTGAGAGTTCTGATAGCTACAACAGCATTTGTGATAGGTGTTGACATTCCAAACATTAGGTGGATTGTTCATTGGAGTCCTCCAAGACTCATTGAAGATTATGTCTAAGAGACTGGGCGAGCTGGAAGGGATGGCTTGACAGCAACTGCACTGCTTGTATATGGACATCTGCACAGGACAGTTTCATCCTCAATGAAGGAGTATGGACAGAATTTTACAACTCATCGTAGGAAGTGCTTATTTGCTGAATTTTTATTTGCTGGTAGTGAAGACATTGCTGAAAAAGGATGTGGTTGTTGCGATGTTTGTGTACTTAGTTGTGACTGTGGTAACTGCTGTACCTTTGACCTTCCAGTGAAATAAATAACTGCATGTTGTAATAACTGTCTAAAATTCTAGATCATGTAGCGCTGCATGCATGCATATCATAAATCATGCAATAAAACATAACTGTCTGACATGTCGACGTGCTTTTGTGTTTGATGAAACCACCAGATGCTATCACCTTGTTGAGCAAGAGAAAACAGTTGGATAGAATTAGTCTCCCTGAAGCTCCACATACTCTGGAAGTTACGCTGCAGGAACACGTGTAATATATAGCTCTTCCAAACAACACATCGAATCTGTACCACCTTGGGACGTCCAGCATTTCTGCCAACGTGGTCTCTTTCTGGTTGCTACTGTATGTGTTTACCAAAGCAAAGCACAAAACACATGAAATGATTACCCAAACACAGAAAGACGACTCATCTTGTTTCGATGACGTCATGCAGCTCCAAGCCCTTCCAGATATCGCTCACTCTGGACTGTCTGCGGTCGCTTTAGACGTCAAAAACAGCAAACAACAAACAGCACCGAGTACGTTCGCATCCATCCAGTACGTTCGCATTCAGTCTCCGTTGTGACACGAGCGCACAACGCTAGATCGTTCGACGTCGATCACGTCTGCATGAAATCGAAGCCTGTCGACGTCAACGTTCCCGCGGCAGCGTTTAATCGCTGCTGTAAACATGCAGATTTCACAAACAGCAACGACTCTAGCTGTAGTCTTCGAGTTGTTCTCTACAAAACAAGAGAAGCTAATGAGATAGGATTGCACTGCTTGCATACCAGTCTGGTCTTTAGTGAAGCGTTTAAGAAACAAAATCCGGTCTTTGGATAGCCGATTTCTGGCTACGCGGCACACAGCGACATCAAAGGCCGTTCACCAGGCCCCATTTCGCCGGGGAGGACGCGGCGGGGAGTCTGGCTACGCGAGACTAGGCGTTCGCCTCGCTCCTCGGTGCAGCGCTCGCGCGTCACATGACTAGTCTTTACAGTGCCACGCGACGAGTGAGGATGTGACGTCAGCCTCTTCATGTGACGCGCGAGCGCTGCACATAGGAGCGAGGTGAACGCCTGGGGCAGAGCCGTATCTAAATCTCTCTATATACGGCAATTTGAAAGAGACTAATCACACAATCTTTTCATTTTCGCGATCTCATCTCGTTGGTGTCGTTTCTCAATCGATTCTCCACATCAGTTAGACGCTATGAAATTGGTGGGACTACTCGCGTGTGCCTTTTTCGCCGTGCAACAGACTGTCGCTTCGAAACCTTGCAGCAGCTTGGGCTTTTTCAGTCAAGTGCCTTGTGATGAAACTCATTCAAGCAAGTGTTATAACATATGTGGTAAGAACACTCGTTTTGCAAAGAGTCTAGACGTAAAACATGTAGGGGTGGAGCCCGTGTGATCATGGCGTTGTAGACGTACCATTGTGCACGTGCAGGTGGAAGACAGACTCCAATTCAGACTTTTCAACTCTGCCTCAACAAACAAACTCTTGTGTCCAAGATCGGCGATGAGGTACGGGGCGTTGTCTCTTTCAATCTAGGTTAGACCGATGTGGGCGTAAAGTGTAGTTTCGTTTGTCACACTTCATGTATTTCATTATAAAATTCAGATCGTCCACTGAATGACGCTCTATTTTACGACTTCCACTTGACGTTTTCGAGCAACAGGCAAGCATTTTTTTCCGGCGAAGTCTGCAATTATCAACCAGAGTTATGTCATACTAGTAAGTCAACATATTCTGACGTCAATTTTTAGCTAAAAAATTTTTTATAGCTATTTTAAGCTTCAACTTCTCTTACCCTCTCACAAGCAAATTTTCACCGTACACAGTAATTTTAGTGATTTCTGTATAAATATGTGCGCTTTAGTTAAAGTTGAAATTGCTAATATTGAAGGGGACTGTCTTCGTTGAAGGAAAACTGTCAGGCAAGGACGGGCTCATCTTGTGCGCAAATGCCAGCGTCGTTCTTTTAAAATAAACAGAAAGAAAACTCACTTGCTCAATGATGTTATTGTTTAGTCTGCTGTCTCTACTAAATTTGTCAATACTATAGCATCTAGAATAGAAGCGCAGCTGACGTATGGTTGTAGTCTGACTTTTCAAGCGTTGACTAGAGATTATGGCTAGACATGAGTATAGACACATTATGTTGTCTACAATACAGCAACAATGTTACTTTATAAAATTTAATAAATAGTAAGCGTTCTCTGTTTCCATAATATCTAGTCATCGTAATACTGAGACATGCAATGCTGCGTGTATGCACAACTATTTCTGCGACTGATCGCCTGTATTTCATGTAATGCTTACGGAAACGTTGTCTGATATGGTTCTACCATTTTCGTGTAACTTTATCGTTTCTATACTAATCTATCGTTCCTAGCTTTCTAGACGTTAACCTACACCTGCGCAATACAGGGGTGACCATGCAACTGGCGCTGTGCATTATGTGTGTGTATGCATGTATGTAAATGTTGTATGTTTATGTATGTATATATGTATGTATGTATGTATGTATGTATGTATCTATGTATGTATGTATGTATGTACAATGTATGTGTGTATGCATGTACATATGTATGTATTTATGTATGTATGTATGTATGTGTATGTATGTATGTATAAACTATGTAGGTAAGAGGTAGGTATAGCCTCAAACCAGTCTCGCGCAGGTGTGTCCACGTGGGCGTGTAATTTCTGTTGGACACCGCGATGTGTTCCTGGTGCCACACCAAGGCACAAGCCTTATCCCAACTTGGCCACCCCTGGGCTATAACCAATCTCTTTTATCTTGTACCTGAGATCTTCCAGCCTAAAGTAATATCATAAGACAAACTACAATGCCTATAGCATTTGTGACTAAACATTAATTTTATATTGTCTCTCTACATATCAACATTGTTATAAAAGAGACTTCATATTTATTGCCATTTAACTTTAAAAATAAAAAATGGAAAATACTCGTTTTCTGAAGTTGATTTTAACATACGACGTACTTAGCAATTACATCATGCATGCAATGTGATATCGCTTAACAATATGGTACGGAGTGTTGTGTCGCTTTCGTTTTTTTCTTTTTGGTGGTTATTGTTGCAGCTTTCTTGTGGAAACGAGACCACGTCTAGCGATCAGTCAGTAGTATCTTGTCTTCTTGCCAACGTTGGCTAATTAAAATGGCATGTTGTCTAGTTGTAC